>NC_060163.1:26594755-26603898 GCF_021292245.1 Micropterus dolomieu | reverse complement strand
TGATGTCTAAACCTAACCAAGTACTTTTGATGTCTAAACCTAACCAAGTACTTTTGATGTCTAAACCTAAGCAAGTACCTTTGATGTCTAAACCTAACCAAGTACCTTTGATGTCTAAACCTAACCAAGTACCTTTGATGTCTAAACCTAACCAAGTACCTTTGATGTCTAAACCTAACCAAGTACCTTTGATGTCTAAACCTAACCAAGTACCTTTGATGTCTAAACCTAAACAAGTACCTTTGATGTCTAAACCTAAACAAGTACCTTTGATGTCTAAACCTAACCAAGTACCTTTGATGTCTAAACCTAACCAAGTACTTTTGATGTCTAAACCTAAGCAAGTACCTTTGATGTCTAAACCTAAGCAAGTACCTTTGATGTCTAAACCTAACCAAGTACCTTTGATGTCTAAACCTAACCAAGTACCTTTGATGTCTAAACCTAAGCCATAACTTTTGATGTCTAAACCTAACCAAGTACCTTTGATGTCTAAACCTAAACAAGTACCTTTGATGTCTAAACCTAAACAAGTACCTTTGATGTCTAAACCTAAACAAGTACTTTTGATGTCTAAACCTAACCAAGTACCTTTGATGTCTAAACCTAACCAAGTACCTTTGATGTCTAAACCTAAGCAAGTACCTTTGATGTCTAAACCTAAGCAAGTACTTTTGATGTCTAAACCTAAGCAAGTACTTTTGATGTCTAAACCTAAGCAAGTACTTTTGATGTCTAAACCTAACCAAGTACTTTTGATGTCTAAACCTAACCAAGTACCTTTGATGTCTAAACCTAACCAAGTACCTTTGATGTCTAAACCTAACCAAGTACCTTTGATGTCTAAACCTAACCAAGTACCTTTGATGTCTAAACCTAAGCAAGTAACTTTGCTAACTAAACCAAACTGCAACTGCTTCCTAATGTCAGACACATGTTATAAAGAGCTGACGGCTTAACATTTGGATGACAGAATCTGATGGGTCGCAGATGTTGGTGTCACACCTGTACCTCGCCATGTTGCTGTTGTGATTATACAAATGAGATGAAACAAGTCTGTCTGCCCCCTAGTGATCAAACATCACCTATCGCGTCTCTACAGTTTCTCATGTCCACAGAGACAGAGCCTCAGGAAGCTTTCACAATCAGCTTTCAGCCGTGCAGGGCTGGACTGCAGCCACACAGATCCACTTTTTATTTCAACAAATTAAAAGTCAAATCCTCTCAGCCTAACCTCCCGGCGGAGAAGACAGAGAATCACAAACAGCTCTGCTTTCTCATTCCGGCTCATATAAGCCTCTTAACCAGGAAGAGCGGGACTGGGCCAATAGGACAGCAGCGATCTAAGAGCGGAACAAAAAGTCCACCTTTGTCCCAGCATGCCTTGCAGGTTTAAGCTGAGTCGATTTTAATCAGCACTAATGGTTTAGTCTGTCATATATCAAACTGAGCACCAGAGTCAAAGTCCTGCTCTTCACTTTCTACTTTTCATCCACTAAAGTTTTACAGTTTCACAAACATATCGTACATCCATCCATACGTTCGCACGTGTCCTGTCCCTCCGGATGTGCAAACCTAAGCCACAGGAGCTACAGTTTAAAGTCTCAATAGGTTGAGAGAGAACATCATTAAACTGCCTTTGAAACTTAAGACTACATCTTAAAACGTCTCCCAGTCTGACAGTGTGAAAATCTAGTTTTGGAAATGACTTTTTAAACGAGGAGTGCCGTTCTCAAGGCCAATTTGTACTTCTGCCTTGTGTCAATGCTGTTGCTGACGGCGTAGAATACGTGCCATCGTGAGAATTTATACTTCTGCATTGGTGTCTGCGTCGCTCTGCAGTTATACTTCCAAAGTCCAGTTGGCGGTGGGGTTTCTATGTTTCACTGTGTTAAGTTTCTTCTTCGTCGTTGGTGTAGGCTGCTACAAACGATGGCGACTGAAACTGAGTGGATCATGTTGGAGTTGGAGCTGAATGTTGTTGAACAGCAGTTACTTTAAGTAAAATGATTAAAAATGCAGAAATGAGAGAAGGCGTCGGAGCATTTGGTATGTACGACCTTTGAACCAGTTGAGGCAGAAGAAGAAAGACGAGCTGGAAATGAGTAGGAGGAAATGTGACGCTATCAAGCCGACCAATCACAGTTCTTGTGGTCTGCATAGCCTCGACGTGTATTGACATATTTGAGGAGGTGCGCATCAGCGTGTATTCGACGCAGAAGTATTAATTGGCCTTAAGCCAGCTTCCACGTGTGTTTGACATTTGGATAATTAATTTCAGCAGCTTTCCCACTGGCGTTTTCCAAAACCTTGTCTTGATCACATGCAGAACGCTCACAAGTCACAACCGTGGGAAACTTTCCCATCTCTACCATCCATCCAAAACAACGGAGCAGGTTGCCTTCAGGTGAAAGCAGAGTTTAATCATTACTTTTCCTTTTATTTTACTTTCCCTGTGTTTTATCTTTAATGCGAGCCTGTCGTAATAATCATGAATCATAATAATTATTATATTTAGTCAATTTGTCTGAAAACTGGAGTTTCTGCTTGTGATGCATAACAAGCTGATTTCAAGCTTTTGGATGAGGAGAAAAAAGACGTCAAGCAGCAGTGAACCATTTTTCATCTGGTCAGAACCAACTCCAAATTACCTTCAGGTCATCTGGGATGAAGACCTTGCGAGCTTTCTTGATCATGGGCTGTGGTTTCAGCTCCTCGGCCGAGAACTTGCGTTTGCGTGGGTCAAACAACTCCTGCCCCGGCACGCTGGACAGAGCCAGGTCGGCCGGGTTGGGCTCGTATCCGACAGGAACCTGGATGGAGTCCGGGTCAATGGGGCTCGGGGTGTTTCTGGAGCTCGGGAGGCCTGGAGGAAGACAATGGTCTGTGTCAGCTATCAGTGGTCACAGCTTCCCACACAGAGTCTGACTCTTGTTTTAGATACAAACCCTGATCCCCGATCTAAACAAAACTCGTGAACCTGCTGCGATAAGAACTGGTGAGCTGAAGAAGACGAGACCTGAGAAGTGTCTCATGACACGAAGTTGGTTTTGATTAGGTCTTTATAATCATTTCTTTCTTTCTTTCTTTTCAACAGATCAGACAAAATTAAACTTTTCCAAACTGAACATACAGCACTGACCCAGAAAAGAAAGGCATATTTATATTTCTTTACAAACGTACATGAACAAATACTATAATAATACAAATAAAGTTAGTATTAAGTTTAAAATGACCAGTGTCTATATTTATTTCATAAAGATATGGTTCCAAAATATGTCTGCACTGTGGTTTCGTTCCTTAAAGTTCCCGAGATGACCAGAGAACCTCTTCTGAGGCTGCAGTGACGAGTTGCAGCCAGCAGATGGCGACGGACCTGAAGTTAAAAAGCATTCAGCAGCAGTTTCCTGCATCAAACCCAGTTCTGTGCAACAATGAAGGGCTATGAGCAGGTTCAGGAAGTCTTTAACCATAAAAATTAAAGCTGTTTCCTGCTCAGCGTCTCCTCTCTGCTGTGACGAGCTGATCAGATGAGGAGAGAGCAAACGTGGGCAGATTATTATATGGTGAGAATATAAATAACGTGAATCCCTTCATCTCTCTGACGAGGCACTACAGATCATGTCGTGGGTGAAAGTCACAGCCTCTACAGAACATTCCCTCTACTCTCTCTGCAGTAAACCGAAGCAGTTAACATTTACAGCAATAAAGAACAACCTTATAACCTGTTCAACACTGTTATATTTGGGGTTTAATTCCCTGCCAACACCGTGTCTCAGTAACACTAACTGACTTAACACATAAGAAGAAGAAGGAAGGCAGCGACTACCAGGTTAACCTGTAAACGTCTCTCTGTTTGTTTAAAGCTCCTCAGTGATACAAAATAATAAAATGATTAAATACAGGCTGAAAAACTAAGTTTAGATGAAGGAACTTTCTGTTTTATCGTTGAGTATTTTATGAGCCGTTTCCTCCAGGAAATGATCCCTGCCAAAAACACCGAGCGTTATTAACTGTGCTGTCACATGCACAACGTTTCATTATTCAGGAGGGGTTTGTATGGAAGCCCATCTGTGCCAGAAAAATGACTGCATGAGACGGCACCTCACATTTCTGACTTCAAGTCACTAACCATGAATAATTATTAAGTCAAAATACGTCATCTTAGTTTTTAAAAATGTTGTGATGAATAAGTAATTTTGTTTTCATGTTTTTGTTTCTGTCCTTCCTATTCTTCCAGCAGGACAGGACGTCCACACATTCGGCGAGTTTGGATTTAAAAAGCAAAAACCAACAAATACTTGTTTTAAAAAGTCTGACGTCAGCACACGTTCAGGTGAACGAGGTGCACGACACTCTCTTCTTTTCTTCACAACAGCTTTTAGAAAAACAACCAACAGTAACTCTCTGATACATCAGGCAGGTCTGATGAACCAAATGGACTCACATCTAAAACGCCTCCGTGAAGTCAAGAGTGGCGGTGAATGAGACTACCCACTCCCTCTGTGGGTCCCAGCAGCAGTTCTTGGACGAGACTATTTGTTTTTCCTCTCCAGCTGGTCCTGCAGAGGTCAGGTTTTGGCAGTTTGAAGGTTCAGACTCGGTTTTAAAATTAAGGTTAGAAACAGGTTTAGGCTCATATTAGGGTTAAGGTGGGGCTAGACGTTTACCACCAGAACCTCCAGCATCCCCACATTTCAGGAATTTACAGAACGTTTTCTTCTGTTTGCCTTCACTATGCAGCTCATTCTCCTGCTCTGCTGCGCTGTGACGGGCACGTAGCCGCTGGTGTAGATGTTATAGTTATATTCACAGTCTGAGAGTACAATTCAGAAAAATGACGAGCCACCAGATGCAGAATCAGCCCAGGACGCATTGCTCAGTCCAGAAACCTCCAAACCGTCAGTTCCTATTTCCCTCAATGAGCAAGTCCAGACAAAAGGCTTTGGCATGTTCACATAAATACGAGGAATTAATAGTGCGATACTGACTGCGTTCCTGTAGGGCTACATCTGACTTTATCTTGACATTTTACACATTAATAGGGGGCGCTACATAACACCTGTTAAAGCTACATCTAAATGAAAAACAGCAGTGGGTTACCTGTTGGCGGTTCTAGTGTTAAACGTACGCTGTGTCACTGGGGCACATTCCCGTGTGTGCATTTCTTTTACACTTACACAGACTGGTTGTGAACGTTCGGTGTTTCCTTTAGAGGCAGCATCATATTTATCAAACCACAATTCAGGAAACAGAAATCAATTCAGAGCCTTGAAGAGGAATTCAGTTTCCTGCTCTGCTAAGAACACCTGTGGCAGAATGATGCTGAAACGTAACGTTGGCCAAAACGTCCCGACAGGACGTTGGATCAACCAGTCCGCTTTCTCGATGTTCTGGGCCGCACTACGGTTTGCTTGTGATGGTCAAAGTACAGGAACTGCAGAAAGCATCATCATAACCGCGGGCCTGCAGGGAGGCGTCCGCAGGGTCGTCCACACAGACCTGTTCTCTGGATGATTTCCCCACATGTTTGTGACACGAAGCCATCATCAGTGCTGCATGTGGAGGAGCAGGTGGCAGCTGAGCAGCAGCGCATGATGTGCGGCGCTGCCAGACACGTGTGTGTGTGTGTGTGTGTGTGTGTGTGTGTGTGTGAGGCGCTGAGTTGTGGTTCCTGATGTTTCCTGCAGAGCTCGTCTCTCAGGTTAGAAAATATAAATGCATACATGCTGCGTTTCTACTGTATTGTATTATTATTAGTATTACTTCCAGTGGTGGAATGTAACTAAGTACTTATACTCCAGTACTGTACCCCCCCTGCTACTTTCTACTTTTAACTTTACTTCATTTATCTGACAGTTTATGTTTACACTGAAACTGTAGAAGGGAAGTAAAGAGAGAGTAAAAATGAGATTTTTTTAAAAATGTCCCCTTAATTCCGCCCAAGACCAAATCTGCAAATCACGAGTTTGCAGGACGGGATTATTATGGAACTCATTTAATTCACGTTGCTTTTTCTTTACACCTCCAGTTCAGATGGAGGACAGCAGCGAGCAGAGAGACCGAAGTGTGGACAGAGACTCCACCTAACCGGCAGGATGAGGATGTTTGTGCTTCTTTTAGTCTCCCCACCTCCTCTCTCTCTCTCTCTCTCTCTCTCTCTCTCTGCTTTTCATTATCTGCTGAACGCTGGGTAACCCTGCCACCTTATCTGCTGGACACTTGCAGGGCCACGTGGGAATACAAATATGCCAGATTATGCCATAGATTACTCTGCTATATTTAGACATGGGAGCAGCAGATTACAGTTTGCTGCTGTGCAGATCAGCAAGAGAAGTATTTAAATACTTTAGTCAAAGTGAGTGGAATAAAACTAACTCAATATCTGCAGTGTAAATGTGTTAATGTTAACGTTATTGCGTGCACTTTTTATCTGACCGTGCGTTCACGTTGTTGCTCTATCACAGAGCAAAGACGAGACTGTGCAGACTCTAGAGAGCATATTTCCACTACGGAGGGAGTAACGTAAAGATTACAGATGTGTCTTTGAGAGATGGATGCATTTACACCTTTATTTAACATCTGGCTAAAAACACACACCAGCTGAACTCCTGCAGCTGATTCTGAAAATAAACCTGTCGACCTCAAGACACAAACTCTGAGCCAAGAGGAGTATCCCAGGATGACTCACTCATCTCAGCCGTGTGTGTGCAACAGGATTATTAGTTAATGCAAATGTAAACACAGGGCTGGAAACTTGTGTGTGTGGATGTGAAGGGTTGCCGCCCACTGGCCTACTTCTGCAGAGAACACTATGTTCTTAAAACATTGATCTCACGCAGGGACACACACACACAGCAGCGAGTCACATGTCTCTGAGCGCTGTGAGAGGACGGCTTGTTGTCTTTCTCTATAAACATGAGGAACAGGGAGCGAGTAAGAGTCAGAGCGGAAGTTCTCGCCTTCACACTCACACACTCACACACACACGCCCTTGCTGAGGCCAGGACATCTGTCGAGGTGTTGAATCTGACACTTCTCTCGCTCCTGGCGTCTAGGGCGGACTCGTTTTCCTCGCCACGCAGAGCGAGCGTTACTACTCTGGGAGTTTCCTCCATCTGAGGTCAGAACTGAACCAAACTAACCGGAGCTCTGCATCGCCGTCAACGCTAATCTGTCAGCAGGATATCTCAAAAAAGTATTCACAGATTCCACGAAAGCTAGAGGACACATCGGTGTCTGGCCAAAGATTCGGTCACCTGGCCGTCAGGACCAAAACTGGGTCACCGGTCCAGGTCCCTGAGCTCCAGTGCTGATCGCAAAGCCTTTTTCCATGCCTTTACGTAGCCTTTAAGTATGACAATTTCTGATAAAATACAATGTTAATTTATTTTTATTTTTTTTACAAAATCACATTTTTTAATTTAATAAAAGACGCCACAGTTCTGAAATGTTAAACGCTGGTTCAACACAAGCCGCCGTAACAAGCTTTACCTGAATAAAACTGTCCACATGTCTCCTGGCGAGCTACAGTGTGTTTATCAGCATGTAACATGATCAAAATAGAGTAACAGTAGCTTAATTAGGACATAAAGTTATGTTAGGAGTCATAGAGTCAGCCATATATCTCTAAACTTTGTTAACCTTATTTAGATAACGTGTGTGTTATTATCTCGCTTTGATTCAGGAACCTTTACAAAGAAAAAAACGAAAGAACAAGCACTCTTTGTGGTCTGTACTGAAAGGGATTGTTCTTTAAATTATATTCATTTCAGCCGTTATTATATTTTCTATTGGCCAAAAAGTATAAATAAATTTAAATACATTGCCTAGTCTAAAATGAGTTAGTTTAAAGTACCCAGTATGTTTAAGCTTTAACTTGTAGAATATAAACAGCTAAAAAAAACTCCACTCTGGATTCCAATCGATAAATCATTTCATTTTGAAGCCGAACTGATGTGAACTGATTCTGATCTGTGAGATCTTTCAGCACTCAGTCGACTGATCCCCTCCTGCAGCCCTGAACTCCTCCTGCCTGACTGAGGCCCGTCTTCTGCTGTTCCATTATTTAATAACTCAAGAGCACAAAGAAACTGAGAGACTTGTCCTCCAACAGCAGCTACAACTGATCACGAAAGAGACGAACGGGTTTTCTTTTGTTGTCAGTCAGCAAAGAGGGAAACGAGCTGCTTACAGTCATGAAAAAGCAGAGATTTCTCAGCACGTAGTCGTGCATGTGATCTTTTAAAGGAACACACTTGTGTGTTTGAAAGTTTTAGCCCCTATAAATCATGTAAACATAAGAGTTTTGGATGGGTTTATTTCTCCTTTAGTTCCATACACCTGTTGGTATTAAGGTCTATCAGCAGACTCGTCTTTTCATCTCATCTTTTAAACAATTCATTGATTGATTGGCTTTTTTAAACTCTGTTTTACTGAATATCTTTGGGGTTTTGACCAAATAAAATGAGCAGCTTATATGTGTCAGCTTTGGGCTCTGGAATTATAATGTACATTTTACAGCCCAGAGATGCAGCCCTACTTACACCCTGTAATTGATATCTGCAAACATCAAATCTGCATAAAAGTATTGGTCAGTTTTACGTTATCATCATGTGTTCATGCAGTTTTAGTACTGATAGATTTTAAGAGTCTGCACTGCATTAACTCCCAACAGCCACTGCAGCTAGCGGTTGTACTTCTTCTGGACCTGATCTCGAGCTTTGATGCAGTAGATCATGCTATCCAAGGAAGGTTAAAATCAAGGGACATTTTGTCTCTCATTCAAGAGGCTTCTTCAGTTCTTTAGTTTAGAACTGAAAAAGTCCCTTGGATAATTATTACCTGATAGTAGATCATGGTTTTCTGATTAACCTCCTAAACACAGAGATTTATAGCAAAGCATTAATGGTGCAGTCTGAGACTGGCTAACAGGTCTTTATGGAAATTCTGGGCACCTTTCATACCTGCTATGTTCTGTGTGGTAACTCAAGGATCCGTTCTTGGCCCTGTAATTTATATATGATATTATATGTCCCTATACATTTCCTTTCACTGCTATGCCGATGACACTCCGCTTAATCTTTATCAACTGAATGAAACCAGGTCCCCCCCCCCCCCCCCCCCCCCCCCCCCCCCCCCCC
>NC_060163.1:26591999-26594735 GCF_021292245.1 Micropterus dolomieu | reverse complement strand
ACTCCGCTTAATCTTTATCAACTGAATGAAACCAGGTCCCCCCCCCCCCGCCCTCCCACTTGACTGAACCAATCGAAGTTTTACAACAAACACAGCGGCCTCGTTTGCAAGATGATTAACTAACTGACTAACATGTAAAGTATATCACGTTCACCCAAAGCTGGAACATAAACATCTATTAAAAATGGCTGTGAGTGTGTGTGTTACCTGCTTGTGTCGGGCTGCTGTGCAGGCAGTTCGGAGAGATGACGCTTGTGTGTATGGAGGTGGAGGCGTGGTTGCTGAGGTCCATTACTGAGGGCACTGGTGTGGCTGGGGATTGGGGCATGATTGGCGGCTGGCGGGGAAGAGCGTGTGGTTGGTGTTGGCTGTGGTGGTGCTGGGACGGGCTGGAGGGGATGCCATTCTCGGACAGGAACTCTTCCAGATCCATGTACTCCAGCTGGAAGGTGTCTCCATCGTAAGGTAAGGTCTTGTCCCACAGCGTGGGGCCCAGGAAGGCTGACTGGGGGGTGCTGCGCTCCTCCTCGAGGTTCTTCTCCTTCTCCTGCTGCTTGCTGAAAGCTGCACAGGAGAACAGAGCGGATGAATCAGTCAGTAAAACCCGCCAAAAAACCCTCTTCAGGACATGTTTAAAAAGTGACTATTGCTATTGGACTTTGGAGAATTTGCTCTTTTATCAAGTCGAATGTTTGTCCTGCCTTAAAAGTGCCCTGAAGAGTTTTTGACCACTAGTGGCTCTATGAAGGAGTTGAGCAATTGTATTGTTGAGCAGGTCCATGTTTTGTTGCATCTCACGCTCTACTGGCACGAGTAAGCAGGCCCAACATCTTCCAAACTAAACAACCAAATACTCTGTTGTACTACTGTTTGTCGGTGCCTACCGAGACCGTCCATTTCAAAAACTACTCATGTGATTTTTTTTCTCATTTACCGCTGCTTTCATTAAGGTTTGGTTAGATTTAAGGCGGTGGTTTGGATTTAAAAAAGATATCTGGTTAAGGTTAGGGATTGACTGCGCTCATGGTTAAAAGAAATCGTCGCTGAATGCTGACGTGATGTGGAAAAATAAGTATCATAGATTTTTTGACCTCTCCATCCAATCTGACTTCACCAATGTGTGTTCAGACCGAACGTGAACGAACTGTAGAGGCGTTGTGGATGAATGTAAAGTCACTGCTAAGACATGACTCAACGCAAACTGTCCCAGGTCCCCCCCCGAGTGAGGACACGCCTGCACAGGTTGAATATGTTTCCTCGTAGGACAGTCTCAGTGAAACCTGCTGACGGTTTCAAGCCATTCCACTGAGCGACAGTTTGTGGCAATAACGCATCTGTAAACATAAAAATGCACCAGCAAAGGCAGGGAAGAAAGAGACCGCTAGCTAGCAATCATGGATTTAACATTGCAAGTTTCAAAATATTATTTAAACATCTGTGTTTACCCCGTTCACTTAGGGAGTCCATGTACTTGCAGTTCTGGGTCGTATCCACATGGTTGAATGCACTTACTGTAAGTTGTTCTGGATAAAAGAGTCAGATAAATTAATTAAATGTGACTCCTGCAAGAGATTTCTGTAGCTTGAATAACCCAAAATACAGATGAAAATTAGCCTTACTGGCTAACTCTGGCATATTTTCAGAAATATTATCAATATATCAATACGCACTCTAATAAAGTAAAGATGTCAGCAGTGACACCTGAAACTGTGAGTTACTTAATCCTCTCACTGCAACCAAGAAGCAGATGTAACTGAAAACACTGCGAACTATTGGGAAATGCAATGTGAAGTCATAACAGAGCGTGCTTACAGGGTGGTGACTCACCTAGGTTAGATTTTTGTTACCAGCCTTAGCTTAGCTTACACAAAGAGCCTAAGATGCTAAGCAACTTTATGTCTCATCAGACTACAATCACATCAAAACCTTCAAGGTTCCTTATTGACCTTTCCAGGAGCAGCGAGTCGAGTCCTTGACCTCTATTCGCCCCGAAACCTCTGACCCTGCCACCAACAGATGGCTATTTCATAAAGTTCAGTTATAATTATTAATTAAGAGTGTTTTTTTGACACCTGACAAAGTCTCTCCAGACTTTCTGCTTGCATGTTGTTTACCAATATATATTTTTGACAACGTTTCACTTCATCAGCAATTACATACTTTATGTTCCTGTTTTGATTTCTGAATCAGCTGCTCAAAAGTTTGGCAACAATCCAACTTGGAATACAAAGGAAACCAACAAAGTGGAGAGATGGCTGTGAAGCAACATGATCACTGATGAGTAGAGAAACAGAAAATGTATCTGCAGCAGTTTTGTTAATCAATAAACAGACACTTTTATAGTAGCTGCTCAAATGTGAAAACTAATAGATGATCAAATATTAATAATACAGTTACATTACTGCTCCTCTGGCCAGCTGGAAATAGAAAATAAATGTCTTTTTATCATATTTACTTCAAGACATTTAACTGCTCATATTTGTGGTCCTTCTTCCTAGACATGAAAAGTTTTCGCCGGAGGCTCAGAGTGCAGAGAAACCCGCAGCTCTGACAGCTGAGCGGCAGCAGGACTGACATAAACCTGCAGTAAACATGACATTAGCGTTAACGGGCTGCGGCTGATCCCGGCTTCACCTTCATGGTGCAGCGGCAGCTTCATCGGGTTCTCCAGCAGAGACTTCAGCACCCCGTGCGTCGCTGGAGGCAGAAAACCTGGATTCAGTGGGATGGGATGTC
>NC_060163.1:26525439-26589479 GCF_021292245.1 Micropterus dolomieu | reverse complement strand
AGGGACAGAGTCCTGTCCTTCATTCTCAGACCTGCAGACAGGGACAGAGTCCTGTCCTTCATGCTCAGACCTGCAGACAGGGACAGAGTCCTGTCCTTCATGCTCAGACCTGCAGACAGGGACAGAGTCCTGTCCTTTATGCTCTGACCTGCAGACAGGGACAGAGTCCTGTCCTTTATACTTGGACCGTGTCCTGTCCTTTATGCTCTGACCTGCACACACAGACCGTGTCCTGTCCTTTATACTCAGACCTGCAGACAGGGACAGAGTGCTGTCCTTTATACTCAGACCTGCACACACAGACCGTGTCCTGTCCTTTATACTCAGACCTGCAGACAGGGACAGAGTCCTGTCCTTTATACTCAGACCTGCAGACAGGGACAGAGTCCTGTCCTTTATACTCAGACCTGCAGACACAGACCGTGTCCTGTCCTTTATACTCAGACCTGCAGACAGGGACAGAGTCCTGTCCTTTATACTCAGACCTGCAGACAGGGACAGAGTCCTGTCCTTTATACTCAGACCTGCAGACAGGGACAGAGTCCTGTCCTTTATACTCAGACCTGCAGACAGGGACAGAGTCCTGTCCTTTATACTCAGACCTGCAGACAGGGACAGAGTCCTGTCCTTTATACTCAGACCTGCAGACAGGGACAGAGTGCTGTCCTTTATACTCAGACCTGCACACACAGACCGTGTCCTGTCCTTTATACTCAGACCTGCAGACACAGACCGTGTCCTGTCCTTTATACTCAGACCTGCAGACAGGGACAGAGTCCTGTCCTTTATACTCAGACCTGCAGACAGGGACAGAGTCCTGTCCTTCATACTCAGACCTGCAGACAGGGACAGAGTGCTGTCCTTTATGCTCAGACATGCACACACAGACCGTGTCCTGTCCTTCATACTCAGACCTGCAGACATGGGCCGAGTCCTGTCCTTTATACTCAGACCTGCACACACAGACCGTGTCCTGTCCTTCATACTCAGACCTGCACACACAGACCGTGTCCTGTCCTTTATACTCAGACCTGCACACACAGACCGTGTCCTGTCCTTTATACTCAGAACTGCAGACGCAGACCGTGTCCTGTCCTTTATACTCAGACCTGCAGACAGGGACAGAGTCCTGTCCTTCATACTCAGACCTGCAGACAGGGACAGAGTCCTGTCCTTCATACTCAGACCTGCAGACAGGGACAGAGTGCTGTCCTTTATGCTCAGACCTGCACACACAGACCGTGTCCTGTCCTTCATACTCAGACCTGGAGACATGGGCAGAGTCCTGTCCTTTATACTCAGACCTGCGTACACAGACCGTGTCCTGTCCTTTATACTCAGACCTGCAGACATAGACCGTGTCCTGTCCTTTATACTCAGACCTGCAGACAGGGACAGAGTCCTGTCCTTCATACTCAGACCTGCAGACAGGGACAGAGTGCTGTCCTTTATGCTCAGACCTGCACACACAGACCGTGTCCTGTCCTTCATACTCAGACCTGGAGACATGGGCAGAGTCCTGTCCTTTATACTCAGACCTGCACACACAGACCGTGTCCTGTCCTTCATACTCAGACCTGCAGACACAGACCGTGTCCTGTCCTTTATACTCAGACCTGCAGACACAGACCGTGTCCTGTCCTTTATACTCAGACCTGCAGACACAGACCGTGTCCTGTCCTTTATACTCAGACCTGCAGACAGGGACAGAGTCCTGTCCTTCATACTCAGACCTGCAGACAGGGACAGAGTCCTGTCCTTCATACTCAGACCTGCAGACAGGGACAGAGTCCTGTCCTTTATGCTCAGACCTGCAGACAGGGACCGTGTCCTGTCCTTCATACTCAGACCTGCGAGACAGGACAGAGTCCTGTCCTTTATACTCAGACCTGCACACACAGACCGTGTCCTGTCCTTCATACTCAGACCTGGAGACATGGGCAGAGTCCTGTCCTTTATACTCAGACCTGCGTACACAGACCGTGTCCTGTCCTTTATACTCAGACCTGCAGACATAGACCGTGTCCTGTCCTTTATACTCAGACCTGCAGACAGGGACAGAGTCCTGTCCTTCATACTCAGACCTGCAGACAGGGACAGAGTGCTGTCCTTTATGCTCAGACATGCACACACAGACCGTGTCCTGTCCTTCATACTCAGACCTGCGTACACAGACCGTGTCCTGTCCTTTATACTCAGACCTGCGTACACAGACCGTGTCCTGTCCTTTATACTCAGACCTGCGTACGCAGACCGAGTCCTGTCCTTTATACTCAGACCTGCACACACAGACCGTGTCCTGTCCTTTATACTCAGACCTGCAGACATAGACCGTGTCCTGTCCTTTATACTCAGACCTGCAGACATAGACCGTGTCCTGTCCTTTATACTCAGACCTGCAGACAGGGACCGTGTCCTGTCCTTCATACTCAGACCTGCAGACAGGGACAGAGTGCTGTCCTTTATGCTCAGACCTGCACACACAGACCGTGTCCTGTCCTTCATACTCAGACCTGCAGACATGGGCCGAGTCCTGTCCTTTATACTCAGACCTGCGTACACAGACTGTGTCCTGTCCTTCATACTCAGACCTGCAGACGTGGACAGAGTCCTGTCCTTCATACTCAGACCTGCAGACAGGGACACAGTCCTTTCCTTCATACTCAGACCTGCAGACAGGGACACAGTCCTGTCCTTCATACTCAGACCTGCAGACAGGGACACAGTCCTGTCCTTTATGCTCAGACCTGCAGACATGGACTGTGTCCTTTCCTTTATACTTGGACCGTGTCCTGTCCTTTATGCTCAGACCTGCAGACGTGGACCGAGTCCTGTCCTTTATGCTCAGACCTGCAGACATGGACCGAGTCCTGTCCTTCATGCTCAGACCTGCAGACATGGACCGTGTCCTGTCCTTCATACTCAGACCTGCAGACATGGACCGAGTCCTGTCCTTTATGCTCAGACCTGCAGACATGGACTGTGTCCTTTCCTTTATACTTGGACCATGTCCTGTCCTTTATGCTCAGACCTGCAGACGTGGACCGAGTCCTGTCCTTTATGCTCAGACCTGCAGACATGGACCGTGTCCTGTCCTTCATACTCAGATCTGCAGACGTGGACCGAGTCCTGTCCTTTATGCTCAGACCTGCAGACATGGACTGAGTCCTTTCCTTTATACTTGGACCATGTCCTGTCCTTTATGCTCAGATCTGCAGACGTGGACCGAGTCCTGTCCTTTATGCTCAGACCTGCAGACATGGACCGAGTCCTTTCCTTTATGCTCAGACCTGCAGACATGGACTGTGTCCTTTCCTTTATACTTGGACCGCGTCCTGTCCTTTATGCTCAGACCTGCAGACATGGACCGAGTCCTGTCCTTTATGCTCAGACCTGCAGACATGGACTGTGTCCTTTCCTTTATACTTGGACCGTGTCCTGTCCTTTATGCTCAGACCTGCAGACGTGGACCGTGTCCTGTCCTTTATGCTCAGACCTGCAGACATGGACTGTGTCCTTTCCTTTATACTTGGACCGTGTCCTGTCCTTTATGCTCAGACCTGCAGACGTGGACCGTGTCCTGTCCTTTATGCTCAGACCTGCAGACATGGACAGAGTCCTTTCCTTTATGCTCAGACCAGCAGACATGGACTGTGTCCTTTCCTTTATACTTGGACCGTGTCCTGTCCTTTATGCTCAGACCTGCAGACGTGGACCGAGTCCTGTCCTTTATGCTCAGACCTGCAGACATGGACCGTGTCCTGTCCTTTATACTTGGACCGTGTCCTGTCCTTTATGCTCAGACCTGCAGACATGGACCGTGTCCTGTCCTTCATACTCAGATCTGCAGACGTGGACCGAGTCCTGTTCTTTATACTTGGACCGTGTCCTGTCCTTTATGCTCAGACCTGCAGACGTGGACCGAGTCCTGTCCTTTATGCTCAGACCTGCAGACATGGACCGTGTCCTGTCCTTCATACTCAGATCTGCAGACGTGGACCGAGTCCTGTTCTTTATGCTCAGACCTGCAGACATGGACCGAGTCCTGTCCTTTATGCTCAGACCTGCAGACATGGACCATGTCCTGTCCTTCATACTCAGATCTGCAGACAGGGACAGAGTCCTTTCCTTTATGCTCAGACCTGCAGACATGGACTGTGTCCTTTCCTTTATACTTGGACCGTGTCCTGTCCTTTATGCTCAGACCTGCAGACGTGGACCGAGTCCTGTCCTTTATGCTCAGACCTGCAGACATGGACCGTGTCCTGTCCTTTATGCTCAGACCTGCAGACATGGACCGAGTCCTGTCCTTTATGCTCAGACCTGCAGACATGGACCGTGTCCTGTCCTTCATACTCAGACCTGCAGACATGGACTGAGTCCTGTCCTTTATGCTCAGACCTGCAGACATGGACCGTGTCCTGTCCTTCATACTCAGACCTGCAGACATGGACTGAGTCCTGTCCTTTATGCTCAGACCTGCAGACATGGATCGAGTCCTTTCCTTTATGCTCAGACCTGCACAAACAGACTGAGTCCTGTCCTTCATACTCAGACCTGCAGACATGGACCGTGTCCTGTCCTTCATACTCAGACCTGCAGACAGGGACCAAGTCCTGTCCTTTATGCTCAGACCTGCAGACGTGGACCCGTCCTTCAGGCCTGTGTGACTCTTACAGACAGCAGCTGAACCCTGGATGCCACCCTGGATGGAGAAGTCTTCCTCTGCAGACTTGATAAATCCCTGTCTCTGTCTCGCTCTCATTAAACCTTCCTTAGCAACAGTGGTTGCTACAGCATGGCAATGTTGTGGCGACCATGGTGAGAGGGAAAGTAGGACAGGTCTTAGACTCTGCTGCTTCAGAGCGGTGACCGGGCCAAACTCAGCGGTGACTCATCCCTTTAATCTGCTATCTGAATCACCTGGAGAGCGTTGTTAAGCGTCTGTCCCTGGACATTAATGATTCCACCTGTTAAAAACATCTTCATTTATTAAAGATTCTACATATTAAAGCTGCTCCCTTCATCTGTGTTGGCGCTTGTTGTTTTGTTTCTTTGTAACTTCATTATAGAGACTCTCTGGGGAAGAAAGTGTAGCGTTTGGCAGCGAAGACAGTAAAAGTTGGACACACCAATGAGATCATAATGATGCTTTCTGGCTGCTGAATATGTAAATGAGCTGTTTGCTAACACGATCAGTTGTATAAGGTGATAAGATGTAAATATTCTGCTGACCTCAGGTTGTCAAAAATAATTATGACAATTAGTGAACCCCCCTCCCAAACGACCTATACACTGACAATAATTACTTATCATTAGTGGTGGACAGTCGCTATGTATATTTAAGTACTGTATGTAAGTAAACATTAGAGGTATTTGTACTTTACTAGAGTATTTTCTTTTCATGACACTTTCTACTTCTACTCCACCACATCTCAGAGGGAGATATTGTACTTTTTACTTCACCATTACATCATAATCACATCTCTATCTCGTCTCCGCCACGTTTCAATCGCTTCTCCATCACGTCTTTATCTCGTCTCCATCACATCTGTATCTCGTCTCTGTCACGTCTCTATTTCGTCTCCATCACGTCTCTATTTCGTCTCCATCACGTCTCTATCTCGTCTCCATCACGTCTCCATCATGTCTCTATTTCGTCTCCATCACGTCTCTATTTCGTCTCCATCACGTCTCCATCTCGTCTCTATCTCGTCTCCATCACGTCTCTATTTCGTCTCTGTCACGTCTCCATCACGTCTCCGTCACTTCTCCATCACATCTGGATCTCGTCTCCATCACGTCTGTATTTCTTCTCCGTCACGTCTCTATCTCGTCTCCATCACGTCTATATTTTGTCTCCATCACGTCTCTATCTCGTCTCCATCACGTCTCTATTTCGTCTCCATCACGTCTCCATCATGTCTCTATTTCGTCTCCATCACGTTTCAATCGCTTCTCCATCTTGTCTTCTCCGTCACATCTCTATCTCGTCTCCGCCACGTTTCAATCGCTTCTCCATCACGTCTTTATCTCGTCTCCATCACATCTGTATCTCGTCTCTGTCACGTCTCTATTTCGTCTCCATCACGTCTCTATTTCGTCTCCATCACGTCTCTATCTCGTCTCCATCACGTCTCTATTTCGTCTCCATCACGTCTCCATCATGTCTCTATTTCTTCTCCGTCACGTCTCTATCTCGTCTCCATCACGTCTATATTTTGTCTCCATCACGTCTCTATTTCTTCTCCGTCACATCTCTATCTCGTCTCCATCACGTCTATATTTCGTCTCCATCACATCTATATTTCGTCTCCATCACGTCTCTATCTCGTCTCCATCACGTCTCTATTTCGTCTCCATCACATCTCTATTTCGTCTCCATCACATCTCTATCTCGTCTCCATCACGTCTCTATTTCGTCTCCATCACATCTCTATTTCGTCTCCATCACATCTCTATTTCTTCTCCGTCACGTCTCTATCTCGTCTCCATCACGTCTATATTTCGTCTCCATCACGTCTCTATTTCTTCTCCATCACGTCTCTATTTGGTCTCCATCACATCTCTATTTCGTCTCCATCACATCTCTATCTCGTCTCCATCACGTCTCTATTTCGTCTCCATCACATCTCTATTTCGTCTCCATCACATCTCTATTTCTTCTCCGTCACGTCTCTATCTCGTCTCCATCACGTCTATATTTCGTCTCCATCACGTCTCTATTTCTTCTCCATCACGTCTCTATTTCGTCTCCATCACATCTCTATTTCGTCTCCATCACATCTCTATCTCGTCTCCATCACGTCTCTATTTCGTCTCCATCACATCTCTATTTCGTCTCCATCACATCTCTATTTCTTCTCCGTCACGTCTCTATCTCGTCTCCATCACGTCTATATTTCGTCTCCATCACGTCTCTATTTCTTCTCCATCACGTCTCTATTTGGTCTCCATCACATCTCTATTTCGTCTCCATCACATCTCTATCTCGTCTCCATCACGTCTCTATTTCGTCTCCATCACATCTCTATTTCGTCTCCATCACATCTCTATTTCTTCTCCGTCACGTCTCTATCTCGTCTCCATCACGTCTCTATCTCGTCTCCATCACGTCTCTATTTCTTCTCCGTCACGTCTCTATCTCGTCTCCATCACGTCTCTATTTCGTCTCCATCACATCTCTATTGCGTCTCCATCACATCTCTATTTCTTCTCCGTCACGTCTCTATCTCGTCTCCATCACGTCTCTATTTCGTCTCTGTCACGTCTCTGTCACCTGTTCGTCACTTCTCCATCACTTTTGTATCTCGTCTCCGTCACGTCTCCGTCACATCCCCATCCGTCACATCTCTTTGATGTCTCTGTTGTATCTCCATGTTTGTTCTTCACACAGAATTGACAGACATAAACAAGACAAGATAGTTTTGCTTCATCTAAGTAACGACAAAGTCAATAACAATTGAAATTCATTGTTAATTCTTTTAATTTTCATGTCGATTGACAAATGGTCCTTTTGATAGATGAAAAGATTACCAAAGTTGTTAGGATTTATCATGTGGAGGTCATGACCATCTGAAACTGATTTCATAGTAATCCATCCAATATCTGGCCAATAGACATCATCCTCTTTCAAACTATGTGTCTTTGTTATGAATGGATGTCAAAGAATCTAAAATAGTTCCTAATTGTTCTAATTGTTCTTTTTGTCATTTGGACGAAGTCTGCGAGCCACAAAGAATCTACAGTGAAACTTCCAGGAGAGTAAATTGGATTTTCCTCCTAAAACGATGGGATTAATGGTGAGGAGGTAATTTAGTGCGTCCATACCTCAGAAGCTCAATTACACAAAAGCCCTTGTTTTGTGGGTCAGTTTTTTAATAGCACACTCTAAACAACAATGTGGTCATGTAATCCCAGTGTGCCTGGACTGGTCTTATACCATTACACGGTTGAAATTATGATTTACATAACCAAAGCTGGCCTGAATGAGCTCAGTCAGAGCGCTGACCTCCTGGTACCTCTTAAGACCTAACGTGGACGAGCCAAGACCTATTTTCAGTTGTAAAAAACAAGACAGTTAATAAGATCTGAGGTCACAAAGAGCTTAAATAAAAGAGGTGGAACTGGAGTCATTTTGAGTTTTCTGTTTAACTCATCAGGGATGTTATTAAGCAGGCCAATCGCTGACTAACTCTGATGTGTTTGGGGGGAGCTTTCTAATCCAATCCTGACGGCGTTGTTGATGCAGTCTGTGACCTTTGAATTCTCCAGGTTGAATCAAGGCAAAGAGGCTTTGCAGGTTGCGTAACTTCTCCGCTGATTTGGTTGTAAACTGTTCAGACACAAGCAAAGGGCAGGACCTGCATGTGTGCACAAACAGACGATCTAATGATCACATCCTCAAACCACAGGATAGGTCGATTGCCATTGACTCCCAAGACAACACATTTGACCGTTCGTAAGTCACGTGACATTAGAGGCTTGGTCAAGACCCGTTGGAACTCTTTTAACGCCTTTAGCATTGTTATTGCACGTTTAGGGCTCCGCTGGCAATAATAAATATGCAACGTCCAGTTAGACTTTAAAAATAAAACTACTTTAACACTGTGCTTGCTCATAAAATAACGCCCTGCCGGTGGCAAATAGCTTTGGTTTAATATTTGATTCGATTACATTAATGTTTAAGTTGAGATTTACAAAAATATTTTATTGCTGCTGTGTAAAAGGAATACTGCTGGGAAAAAGTGTTTGCAAACCACATGTTATTGCACTTCTGTGTATATAGCAGTACATTTAAATTAAAAGTCAGCAACACACTACTTTAGAATTCATTACTCAATTTTGTGCGTAACAATTCCATTTTTTAATCATTGCTCAGCACTTTACTTTAACTGTGGCCTTTTAACGTTAGTGTATTTATTTTGCCTATTTTTATATTGCTTGTTTGTGAGTTGTGACTGGTTTTGTGTTGACTGCTGTCTGTGCAACAAATCGCCCCTCTGGGACAATAAAGATATCCTTGATCAACAGAAATGGAACAGCAACCAAAAAACCGAAATGAGCCAAATAGTGGAAACTACAACACACCAGTAAACGTGCTCGTGCATAAAGGTCTGTTTAGGTGTTAATGAGTGTGTGTTTGTTGTGTGTTACATCATTAGTGTTTCCAGGCGCGGCGGATATTTATAGCTGCACTTGCTAGCAAGAAAGGAAATCAATACTTGGAACCCCAGGCAGGAAGAACATTGGCTCGACCCTTCCACTTCCAGCCCTCGCACACACACTATAAATACTACCTAACCTCACACACCAACACACACACATTCACACACTCCAAAAGCACACGCAAAAGCTCAATAATAATTCCCACAATGACTTCCTCACCCGAGGCTGAACAGTGGAATAATCTTATTATTTAAGACTTTTATTTTGTTATTTTCGTCAGCAAAGGGAACAAAACAGAGAAGAATTGGTTTAAAATCCAACATCGAAAGGAAAGAAAGATCTGTGTATCGATCTACCTCCGTGACGTGTTATGTACCACTGCTGGACAGGGTAACACGTCACAGTCCAATAATAACAGCAGTACGTGGTACACAGAGACTTCTGAGGGCACGCTCCCTCATCAAATCATCATCACACATGTTTTATTCAGTCTTCATTTCCTGAGTAAAAAGTGATCACATGCATCCCAACAATCTCCTGACAAACTTGCCCGTAGCCATGGATGATTGGACACGTGCTGCCAGGCAAAGAGTTGTGGTCATCTTTGTCAGTCAGCAGGAAGTTCTTAAAGAAAATAATTAAATAAAAATGTGTGATATTTGGGGGAAAGAAGGTTGTGGGCGCAGGAGCATTTGTTTCATGTCTCTTTGAGTGACATTTTGCAGGTGAACCAGAACTCTTTCAGTGCAGCTGGATTTCTGAAGTCACGATTGATCACATGAGATTCTGTGAGATCCCAAGACCCCAGAACCGCCACTCTCTGAGCATAAACCTAGACTTATGCTTTAGTTTTATACAACTTGTATCTCGATTATAAAACTTCTGTTGTCGTGTGCTGTTGAATAAACAACTTAAAACTATAGAGAACCTCCTCAGTCATCTTTTTCTCATTTGGGAACGCCAACGTGTTGATTTGCACCTGTTTCCTCTCAGCTCTTCTACCCTTGAGCTGCTGCAGAGATGAAAAAAGCGTCTTGTTAGTTTGGACAAGCTTGTAGCAGCAAACTTCAGGCTCCATTGTGGGCCTGGAGAACAATTCGGAAGCAGGAATGTAGACCTTCTCAGAATAGCTTCATCAACTGAGAAAGCCTTCCTGTCGCTGGGAATAAAAACATACCGACGATTCTGCTTACCAGCCTGCAAGAGTGAGTGGAGGTTGGGAGCTGAAGACAGACAATGAAAGAGACAGGCCTGAATGCAACAGAAAGTCCCAGAGAGTCCTCAAGATATCTTCCTCCTCTCAGGTTTATGAAATGGCTGCATTTGATAAAGGTATTCTGTAACGTCTAATAAAAAGGACGGATGAAGTGATTTCTGATCTTACACCACGGTGAATACAGTTTTGCTGAGTTGGAAAATACTTGTTGATCTATGTCAAAGTTTATATATAGCTATTACCAGGTCATCGCATCTTCATGAAATATGTGTTACTACAAAGTTCATCTGTGTGTCCTTAGGTGGTGCTAGAGTCCTGGTGACATAGTGACTACTTGCTGAGTTATTCACATGGCAGTTCACCAAAGTTGAACCCAACACAAAAGGTTTTAAGCAGATTTACTTGAGAGAATCCACTGATTGATGAGTTGTGACATTTATTGCTTGTTATGTAAAGAAAGAAAGAAAATACGAACCCATCCTTAAATCCTGCCTACAAATGTCTTGGCTCAGTTGTTTTTCAGCCGTCTATGAGCACAACAGGTCAGGAACCAGGATGAAAAACATGTGTAACATCCAGCAGACATTAAGGGGAAAAGCTCCACAAAGTGAGACTGAGTCACTGATGAGTTACAGCATTAATTTATTCTGAAACAGATTATGTCTTTATAACACTTTGGACTGAAGCTTTACAGATACACACCTGGAGAGACTCTCCAGTAAATCCTAATTTATACATCTGATGTTTCTCCCACTAAATGTCCCCTCAAGATTATTAAAATAAAACCAAACAAACTGTCCAACAGTGACACATATTCCTGGACATTTTCTAAATATCTTGTGCATCATTTTAGACACAGTCTACCCAGACTTTTGTTTGTTGACATATTTATTACTTTGAGATCTCCTCTAGAATTTTAAGGAACAGTTTGATAAAAGGCTGATGGCACTCTCATGTCTTTACAGTAAATATGCAACTAGCTTAGCTTAGCATTAAGACTCACTATTTAACACATTTAACATTTTATATCTTGTTCATTTAACCTGCCAAATGGCTGTGGTGACACAGACACATCTTAAGAGTTTATTGGCCTGGGGTCGGCTACAATGGGAATTTGAATGTACAGGTGGGGCTGGGATGTGTTTAAAGTCACGCTAGAGATTAGCATTAGCGATTAGCACAGGTAATGCACAGTATATCGGTTAGCCCTAGCAGCCATTTTGACTCGGTAAAGTCTGTAAAACCTTTAGGTTCACTCACCACAGTACTTTTTTCAGTTTTATTAACAGCAAGATGATGTTAATTGTGTTCAAAGGTGTAAATATTGTTAAAATGCAGGCAGGAACCAGCCAAGTCGGAGCTGTAATCTCGTAAAAACAGGCTGGAAAGCTAGGTTCATCATATGCCAGCAATCTTCTCATCTAACTCTTGGCAAGAAAGCAAAAAAGTGTATTTCGCTAAACTATTCCTTTAAAATAAAGGTGTGGGTTTGAAAGAAGCTTGACCAAACAGCACACGTGGGCCCAGCAGAGGTTAAACTTTTTAATGCATTAAAGGGTGATTTCTGTATGTTTAAACCTGGGCCCTATTTTCACATATTTTGATGTGGATATGACTAATAGGTACAAAAGGTTTTGGAATCTGTGCAGTGGATGTCTTAAAATCTTGTGTCCCTTGTTTCCACCGGCGTCTTCCTGCAACAACTCCCCTCTCACGAGATTTCAAAGCGATAATTGTCCTTGAGCGAGACATTAGTTTTTTATTAAAAACAAATGGTGTCACCAGGAGTCCCTCGTGGGGATCCTTTCCATGATGTTGTCACCGGCAAAAGAAGCACTTTCTGTGGACGCCGTTTTGACGGGTGCAATCGCTGCAAAGGAATATGTAAGCTGCCGGCTGAATCATCTACCGCACGGATTCTACACCTTTTGTACCTACTAGTCATTTCAACAACAACATATGTGAAAACAGGTCCCAGGTTTAACAATATTAGCCTTTAATTTACTTTAATAGGAGTGTTTTTTTTATCACGGCAAAGGGAAGCCAGATAAAAACCTCCTGCTGCTGCAAACATGGGGACCAGAGGAGAGTCTGCTGCAGGTTTTTACATCTCTGTCTCTATGGAGGGGCTGGGCCTCCGGTCTGTGACCTCCCCATCTCGCTCTCCCTCCAGCTCTGACGTCTC
The DNA here is from genome assembly GCF_021292245.1 of Micropterus dolomieu. Classification (NCBI taxonomy): domain Eukaryota; kingdom Metazoa; phylum Chordata; class Actinopteri; order Centrarchiformes; family Centrarchidae; genus Micropterus; species Micropterus dolomieu. The sequence goes on along the minus strand of NC_060163.1, from coordinate 26,576,910 downwards.
TGGAGGTGGAGGAGGACCCGAGGCGCTGCTGCTGCTGGTCTCAGGGAGGCTCCATGATGTTGTCTGGGTCATGTGGCTGTCACAGATAAGAGACAAAAAAACGATGCTGGTTGCTCAGCTCTCTTTTCAAGCCTGACTGCTCTCATGCTTTCAGTTCTACAAAGAAAAGTCTACACAGGTCTTATGAAACAAGATTTTTAAAACAAATGATTCCCTGAATTTAGCACTCACCGCCTGAATCTACCTAATTTGTTGTCTTAAAATAATAATTTGTGCCATCAAAGTACTACATTTTCCCCTGAAATGGATCTCCGCATGCATAGATGCCGCCGTACGCGAGCTGCTCAGCATCAATTCAATTCAATCAACTTTATTAATCCCACTAGGAGCAATTACTTAGGAGCAGCATGTTTGCAACAGTACATAACACAAATATGCACACAACCTTCACAACATGCAAGCAACCAGTATGTGCACATTTAAAACCCCAAAGAACCCTACAGAGAGTTTAAGAACGGATCGCCAAAGGGATAAAAGATTTGGAGTGGCGGTTCGTCTTGCACACCCTGAAGGCAACAGAGAGAATTAACCTGCCAGAGCCTGAGAGGCTCAGATACTTGCTGCCTTCCGGACTATTTGTTGGTTACAGAAGGCATTCAGGTCTCTCTGTTTAACTTTTTACATTTTTGTTCAGGCTGCTCCTGTCTTTAACTGTCAGATTGTGAAACCAACAGATAACAGAAAAACTTTAAAACTTAAACAGCAGACAGACTCAGTCAGAGAGCAGCTGCTGAACATAGTGGCACATTTAGCAGTTGGTGGAGACCGTTTGCCCTATTTACACCTGATATTAAAATCTATATCCCGATACTTTATCCAGATAAGGAAAAATGCATGTTAATGTAAAGTGTAAATATGATGTGATCTGCCTGACCAGAATCTGTGTTCAGATTTTAAGTGTATACACAATATGATGCATCCACACACAACATTACTTTAATAGCCTACAGATATTTGTTTTTAGCTATACATTACCATAAAATATATCAAGTGAGAAGGATGCACGTCTGTTCAAACCCGTTCTTATCTCAGGGCATCAAATACCAACGCTTTGAGAAAACCTGACAAAGCGTCGGTATTTGACGCACAAGGTACACTTCAACGTCCGTATAAGACAAGGAACTTCGATGTAACCCATCCACCATCACATAATGTATGTAATCTAACCAAAACCACCATCTTCCCCTAAACCTAATGTTTTATTAAATATATTTATTTAATAATAATTAAATAAATGATATACTGTAAGAAATAACTGCAGTGGGGTGTGTTGCACTCATCTGTACAGCTGATCTGCTGTTTTCAAGACATGTCATTTATCCAGTCAGTATCTTACACGGGGTGTAAAGTTCGGCCTCAGGGCCCTCTAACAGGTCAATCTATCCATGATCCTGAGTGGGATGTATGAAGTCTGATCCCTCTTACTTGATGTAGTATTTCACTCCGTCTGCAGTGTACGCCTCCTCCCAGCCATAAGGAAGACCTGCAGGGAGGGGGGATGAAAAGCCATCAACCATTCAGTGAATGCTTGTTCAGTCAGCTTAGATCACGTGCAGCTTCACTTTCCCTTTCCTGGTTTGAGACATAATCAGGCCAACAGATCACTGCTCACAAATATCAGGTTTCCATCCAGCCTGTTGTCCCTGAGAAGCTCCAGTATGATAAGAATCGCTGCACCTGTCTTTCAGAGAGTCGTTTTCCACTGTACAGTGTCTCAAACTCTCTCTCCACTCGCTGTCCGTCTGTACTTACACTACTTTGAGTGTTATGTGCGTTCACACTGACTGGTATGGCAAAATACAGCGCGCTACGAGTACACACGGTACACTCATAACGTTACAAGGCTGAGTGCGGTACGCTGGACTCTGGTCACACTGTTATTGTTCAGTGCAATGAAGCACTGTTTTAAATGGATGAGCTTACACACACTTTCAGCAGGATGAAGTTCACAAGAGCTGTACATGTGGCAGTTTAGCGTTTCGAGCTGCTAATGGAGCTTTACTATTGAATCAATGTCTCGATGGAGAGCTGCAGAGCTGCCATTAACTATGATTGGACGTGGCTTCGGTTTTCATGCTCTTCTGATAATGCATCGTTCTCTATTCCTGCGCTTCAGACTCAGTCCTCTGTCACTGTTTATGAACCTCGTCTTGTCTCCTGTACTGTCAACAGGAAGTCAGACGCTCCCGTGTGCTCCGCTCATCACAGTAATCTTGTAATCTTCATGTGTGCACACGGAGACGACAATGTGGTTCTCACAGCGGGAACAAAAACACCTGATCCGAGGCGAAGCTGCTTTGTGTCGCTGTGAATACAAAGTGTGACGCTCTGCGGTGCATTTCACCATGTCGGCCTGAGTACTGACGGATGGGCCCCCGGACACGAGGCAGGTGTCAGGTGGTGAAAACGTGTCAAAGATACACTGAGCCACAGAGTAATAACCAGGTCCCCCACAGGACTCCTAGTGCCTCATGCAGACTACACGACTATCAGCGTCGGCCGATGGCCGTGCTGTTCACACTACACAACTTGCCGTCTTGTGACGGGAGTCTTGAAGTCATCGTGGCGTTCACACTACGTGACTGATCGGTGACAGGAGGTCACACACTACATGAGCTGACAGCGGCTGTGTCACCCGACGCTGGTCTCCAGACCACGTTTAGTCAAGAAAACCCAGGTGAAATGTAAAACGGGAAATGACACAAACCTACACACGAAAGAGCTGTTTGTTATTATAAAGACTGGATCAGCACACGCAGGTAGGAGGGATCGTCTGAGATACAGAGAGAGCTGGAGGGGAGTAAAAAGTATTTTGTAGTGAAAAAGTAGCAGCCTGCTCTCATTGGCTGGATGTGGATGTCGAGTCGACCAACTCCTCCAGATATTTGGCGTGCTAGATATCTATCTGGCGTCGGCGATGTGCCAGAAATGTGTCAGGGAGCAATTTTGAAACGTCGTTGAGCAGTTCGCCGATCGACCGCTGATTTATCCCTGATGGTCGCCAAGCGGTAAATCGGGCTAAAATCGTGTAGTGTGAACTAGGCTTAAGGTTCCTGAAGGCCTACTGTTTGTGACTGTATGTACATAGTTGGGTTAATTATCATGATCTTTTTGAATGATTAAATGAATACATGCTCATTTGACTTAGTAGTACTTCTTATATGCTTCCCTTAGGATGAACTGTAATAACTTTGATGACCCTCTGACCTTTCATCTAGCGCCTTCATCAGCTCAACACGTGTCCAACACTTTGGTTTATGACCAAATACCTGCAGAACTGATGACATTCCCATCAGCCTGAGTGTGTTTTTCCTTCTAATTTAGCATGCTAACATGCTAAATTAAAATGGTGAACATGATAAACCGTATACCTGCTAAACATCAGCAGGTTAGCACGTGGTACTGATGCCTGTGTACGCTGTAGGATTACAGATGGCCGTGTGAGAATTAAAATACTGTGTATTTGACAATATAACTACAGCATTTCCACTAAATTTGGGTTTAATTACATAGACTTTGGCTCATATGAGGTCTCCATGTTTGTTTGGTTTTCAGGTATTTGGATATATTGGAGTTTCATGTGTAACGTCAACAACTGACTAAGGTTAAGCCAGCGTTGTGATTTAATATAGGTTATATGGAAGTAATGTAGGTATAGAAGAGAAAATATGCATCTTCACCACCACCAATTTGAATTCGCACTACGTGACTGAACATATTTAGGTCCCCACAGCACGAGGACCTGTGAGTGTGCACAGATACACACTCTGACTCAGCTACATCTCACATACACACACATGCCCGGCTGCACTGACAGAGAAGAGCATGATAAAAACGTGATGACCTCGTTCTGAAGCAGTCACGCGCTCGCTGCCTGCACACAAACAACACTGGAGATCTACATAAACACCACAACAGAGAGCAGTGATTAGTTAACTTAACGCCAAAGTCCAAGACGCTTCAGTGTGAAAATGTTCCTGCAGACAGATGTTAGTGGAAATAATAAACATGGTAGTCAACGGCGAGAGACAACTAATGTTTTTACTCTGTTTGAATTGTGCCCTGAACTACACACACATTGTTCATCAATTTAAAATCCGGGTGCAGTGCCAGTTCACAGGGGCCCTCCCTGCGCTTTTTGGATAGAGTGCTTGTTCAAAATGTGCGTCTCACTGTGGTTTCACCTGCAGCGTTTACACCAAAACAACACCACAATGGCAGAGATACTGCTACAGCGCTTCCTTAGAACTCCATTACCCTCTTACAACTCCGTTTCAACACATTCGTTTCAAACGAATATCAAACCTGCGTGATGAGAGACCGTTCTAATCTCAGGGTGTCCAACACCAACGCTTTCAGAAAAAGTGACCCCCTGGTACCGGGGGCATCTGTTTTTAACAGGCTAGTATCTTCAACCAAGTCCAGTTGCCCTTGATTTGAACCTTCATTGGATCTCCAGACTGCATGAAACATGGCCGATACTAGCTGACATGAAAGAACAATTACAACTTGCCGAGCTGTAACACATTCCTGAAGACCTTTCTACAGTTTTCCCAGGTCCATGGTCCCCAGGTCCGTGCGACTGGTTGTTTCCGGTTTGCAACTTCTACTTCTTGTTTATTACAGTCATGCGAGCTGCCAAAGCTTTCTGTAGCCAAGTTTATTTCCTCCAAACCAATTGAAATGCACCTAATTCACATTATTATATTTGTTTGCTTAAAATTCACTTGACCACTAAACGGAAACACAGCTAAGGATGATCATCATCACAGCCAACCGCTTTGAAGTTCCTCCGCGTGAGTCAAACTCACAGCATTTTGTAAAGGAAACAATTTTTTCAATCTGCGGGAACAAAACTCTGAGCTCGCTCTTCACGCTTCATCACATCAGTATACATGAAGTACACAACAAACCCAACATCCTGTACATTTTCATACATACAGGTACTTGAAACAAGTGTCCGTGAAAGAAACACACGGAGCTACGGAAAGAAAGAGGGATTTTCTTTTTCCCAGCAGAACATTGCTCCTGGGTGGGAGTTTTGTACGTTTGTCGGCGACAAAAAGAGTTAATTTCGGTATCAGTGCAGCAGTGAGGCTCACTGATGGTTTATAATAGTTTCTGGGCAACAGTGGAGCTCTGTGGCTCAGAGGAAGAGGAGTCATCAGGCTGTGAGACACACCGGAACTGTTAGTGGATCCATTCACTGAACATGAGATTAATTAGGACACATGTATCTCAAATAAATTACATATGTGTATTTTTAGTCATTATATCCATTCAGCTGCTGGAAATCTGGTGTAGGTGTATTTTTTTGATGCAGGATTATGTTTTAACGATCCAGACAGACACTGAGGATCCAGCTGACTCATTTATACAGATGTCATGGCAACAGAAGCACAAAGATGCTGGCGGTAATGACGCACCCAGCTTTGTCTGTGACAGCCATCAGGTGTGAGACCAAGGTTTAAGATTCACTCTGGAGCTACGACTGGCTCAGCAAGGATCCCGAATCCTGAAGTGTATTGTAATCAATATTAATTTAAAGCTATATTACCCTGTAGGCCTGCATCCATCTGCTGATGAAGATTGTGTGATATGAGCGAAAGCTCCAGAACAGCTACTTAATGCACCCCTGTTTTGGCAGCTCCTTTCCTGTCGTGTTTTTTCCCCTTTCCTGTTAAAGCAGAATCAAACTGAGCAAAAGGAAGAAAACATTTCACTGCAGAGGAAAAACTGTATTTGCAGTGACACAGTCAGGAGAGGTTTAAACATATATGTTTTATACCACGCTATATAATATCATAACTCTCAACTGGTGTTACTGTAAAACTATAAAGCTAACATGATACCTGGGCAATGAAAGTAAATGTACTTTCTACTGTCAGATATGAAATGAGTTCATAAGGGTGTTAGAATTTATTTGTTGTCATGCTGAAAACCTGCACAATTGTATTCCTGTCCAGGTTGAACAGCCTTTAAAGAGGTCATATTCTGCTTTTTGGCTTTTTCCCTCTCCTTTATTGAGTTATAAACCTTTTTTGTGCATGTAACAGGTTTGCAAAGTGAAAAAGTCCAAAGTCCAGCCCAAAGGGAGTTCCCATCTCCCACAGAAAACCCTGCTCTGAACTGAACACAGCTGGATTGTTGTCCAGCCTTTACTTCCGTAACCTGTCTGCATCACCATGTAACACGGGTCATAATGCTCGCCTGGCGGCTAGAGTGACACGCCCTCAAAATCAGTGGTGTAGAAACACACTGAGCTGCAGCACACAGTGACGGGACTCAAAGCCACGTTTACCGGCTGAAGCGGCTTTGTTTTGGACCACATTACCTTGTTTGTCAGGACCCGCCCTACTCTGCCTCTGATTGGCTAGTAGTCCTTACCTAGGTACTGTGCATGTGCAACTCCCAACAAAGATCTAATAAAAGAGAGATGCTTCACTCTGTAGCTAAAACAGAGCGTTCCACACACAGGATGAAACGAGGAATATATGGTGTTTTTTGAACATTAAACCATGTAAACCTGTTCTGGTCCAACCCCTAAATAAAATTATGAACCTGAAAATGAGCATAGTATGACCACTTTAAGAGACTAATGTTGACTTCCTTCCTGAATCAAATGTGACAAAAGAATCAGGAGGTTTTTTGTGGCTTTGCTCATAAAGAAACCACAATGGCAAATCATATAATAAAATAAAAATCTTATAGCTGCAGGGCGTACTCATATTTAATGACCCGTGGATAATTAGTGTTTGATTGTTTTCTATCCAGGACCCAGAGGCCGATTTCTTAAATTAATCAAATGTGTTTTGTTGGGTTGAAAACTTTGTCTGGTGTGAAACATGCAGTCGCCCACAGATCGCACTCTGCTCAGGATTCTGCATTATTAATGATGATGCAGGTTCAGCAGGTTCACACAGTTTCCAGTCACGGCGGCTGAGATGGTGAATGGACGTTTGTTATCTAACCAGCGTTTTCTGTAGGATGTTAACTAGAGGGACATCAATGAGGAGGTCAGTCTCCCGGTTGTGAACCATATCCTGGTTGTGATAATATCTGGCATATGATGTTAACCGGGTCATGCATGTCCCTGTTTACGTGATCATAACAGATGTTTCGTGATTTCTCACCATCTCAGTCAGAACGAAGAAACCAGGATCAGCCACAGTATCCAGATTTCTAACCTGACATTCACCTTTTGTTTGGTTCCAGTTTCCTTTTTTACTCCAATGTTATAAAAAGACAGCTAAAGCTATAAAGGCTGTTCTTATGTTTCTACTCCGAGTAAAGACTTAAAGGTGCAGTGTGTAAGATTTGGCAAGAATTAAAGTATGAAACAGAATGTGAAGTAGTCACAGCTCTGACGTCTTGTCAAAGATGTTTATGTGTTGTGTTGCAGAGATATCTACTGAACACCAGGTCTCTCATACCAAAACCTTGGAGTTGCACATTGTACCTTTAAAGGCCTTTTAAAAGGTCAGAATCGGCAGCTTTAATGTACTTATTTCTAAATGTTCTATACGATGAGTCATTCATAATAAGTTCTAAGTAGAACTGCGTCTTTTGCTGTTTTAACTTCAACCAGCCTCACTCTAAAATAAATGAGTGAGTGAATGAGCTGGATGTGTCTGAAACCGCTCCGTCTGAAGCCTTTCTGCTGAGTGACTTTCATGCAATCTGTCGGCCAGAGTGTGTGTGGGCGGCGGGTGGATGTATTCCTGATCACATTAACCGGCAGTGAATGAAGACGACAAAGGTTCCCTGCAGTTACTAGCTTTCCGATTGTAAAGCAGAGCACGTATCCAGGCAACGAGGGCGAAGAAAATGAGCTACAGCTGATGTAACGAACACACATACAGGTATACACAAGCTGACACCTGGATCAGGCTGACCTACTTTCCATCTCTAACAGGACATGATGGAGGACGTCTCCGCTCGTGATCCTGAATCACAGCTGTTAATTATGTAACCGAGCCCACGTACTCCCGCTGAAGGGAAACTAGGCGACTGTCAGAAACCCACGTCCTGCCTGCTGAATACAAACTGCACTGGACAACCTTCAACTTCAGCGTGCATTCACAGAGTATAATCACTGATATTTTACTGGCAGCAGTGGTCAGAGTCGCTGTGCTCCTTCAGCAGCTACAGGGATTTTAAACCTCCTCTCCTAAAGCTCTTTATGCCGAATAGCTTTTGGCATCGAACTCCTCACTCTCTCCTCCCCGTCTGAACTAGCTGCCAAGGTAGTTGGTATCTGTAAGTATTGTATTTGCTAGAAATGTCTCAAAGCCACAGGCTCCCTGAATTTTTGGGGAATGCTTTAATCTCCCAGGCCCTCTGAACTAACCACCAGCTCCATGTATTTTTGAAAACCTTGGCCCAACCTCGATGTACATGCTAAGGGATGGAAAGCTCGCGAACATTTTGAGCCCTTTATGCACCATTTTCATAAGGCCGCATTTCTGCAGACTTTGCCTAAGGGAACTGCTCACAGTTCACAGCGTTGTGACGTGAAACACGGGGGTTACCAGAGGCCTGGACTACGAGGGGGGTTTAACCTATTCAGATTTAACTCGGGGTTTTCAAGCAAACTCAGGGTTGACAAACTCTGCCTGACTACGCCGGCGTTAAACAGCACTACGAAGGTGAAGAAGATGGCGTCTGTGTTAACTGAATTGGAGTTGGTCCGCGTTCACTTACCTGAAGAATGCACGGTGACTGTGTCAGGATCGGGTCAGGATGTGAGGGGTGTATTGAAACGTTCTAAAAATCGAACAACGTGGCGACAAACAAATCCAGGTTAAGCTTGTTGGCAATCTGTAATTATCTTCACAGTATTCTTGTTGCAAATCGCTGTTTAGGATTTTATGGGCTCTTCTTTTATATGTAATATGATAAAGATGTAAAGGTACAACTGCATACTGGGTCCACTGTAATAAAACCAGCCAGGAGCAGCAGGGGAGAGGGGTAATAATCTGATAATAAAAAACTCCAAAATTTCCAAGTTTAAAATGGTACATTTAAGGGGACAAATCTACAAGTTAAAAACTTTAATATTCTAGTAGTGGCCTATAGTCATTAGTTTATTAGTTTATGAAACCCATCATGTCAGTTGGCAAGGCTGCAACATCACACACACCTCTGCCATGTATTACGCCTGCAGTGGAAAATTGTATTATTGCCTACTTCTAAATTGGATTTAGCAATGAGGAAATACTCATGATTTTTGGCCTACAATCATCATATGATCAAATGCATCAGGACTTTAGAGACTTTGCTTTGAGTTACTGACCTTTTGTGACTTTAAGGGAATTTCTGAGTTTTGTTCTTCTAAATTTAATCTTTCATCTTTTCTCAGATTATTAACCTCCAACCGTCTTTGGAGACGTAAAATAGTCAATCTAAATATGTGAAAACATTTAAGATAATTCAATTACCGTTAGCCTATCCACATGAGCAACATCTCAAAAACTGGCCTATTAGTTAATTAAGATAATCCCTAAATCTTAAAAAGGGTGCAGGGCTCGCTGTATAAATGTAATGTAGTTCAGCTGCATCCCCAGTGGAACAAGTGAGGATGAAAACTAAAAATATTTTACTAAGGTAGGCCTATTTATCAACAATACTCACCGAGTACAGATGTGTAGTCCACGTATAAGGGAAACTTTGAGCTAACCACGAAGATAACCTGCTTGGAGCAGTGAAGAGCGTTAATTGCCTTTCGTAGTACGGGTCAAGCAGGAAGTTATGCCTGACGTCACAAAGTTAATCCTGAAGTTACCTGGTTAAGCCAGTTACTGCACTTCATGGTAGGCCGCTGGGGAAGCCCAGAAGCGAGAGAAAAGTCTCAGCAAACCCGTCTCATGAGAGGAAGAAGAACGATAAACAAACAAGCACGACAGGAGCAACCAACCCTGACGTTTACATGGTCATACAGTCAGAACTGTGTGGACTTTGTCCTATGATGGCATCATGATAACTGATGAACACAGATAATTACTATAAATCAGTCGTCCCTTCAGTGCCTCGGCCGCAACGTAAAATAAAAAGTCCCAAACCCACAAATGTGTGCATCACTTACCAGGTGACGTCAAATAAATCTGTGAGGGTTCAGAGTTTAGGGGGGACACTGACATTGGGCCCTACACTCTCCTTGGCCCCTCCTGATGTCCTTGAACTGCATCACAGCGCTGTGGACATTCTCATACATACATACTTTAATCCTACAGGTCCCCTGAATTGTGTACGTGCTTGGAAGTCCTCACAACCAGTGGTGGAAATGGAAAAATCAATATTTAATCAATACACATGTTCAACAAACAGAAACATGTAAACCATATATTGTAAATATAGGGAGAGAATATAGTGACTTTGCTGTTGTAAACTTTACTGTTGTATTTATAATATTCACTTCTAATCCTGTTCTGAATTTATTAGTCAAAAAAAATATATATATATATTTCACTTTTAGTAATGTAGTTGAGTAATAGTAAAACTGAACCGATAAGAGTAGTATCCATAACATCCTAACGATACCTATCCCTAAACAGTTTAACACTGCAGTTCGTCAAAAAGCACACATTTCACACACATGGCGTCTCTGACATATCTAGTCTAGTTAATGTAACGTTAAGCTGGATTATTTGCTGGAAAGGAGAGGAAACAATGCAGAGGACAGCAGAGCAGGTCAGAAGGAGAACATGCATTTGGAAGCTCAACAAGCAGCGTAATCAAGTGCATCATGAAGAAAATAATCAGCAGATCTCTGCTATCTCTGTCATTTTAAATAACTTTAGTATTTAAGGCCTGTGATCTACCTAAAAGTGTATTTGCGGGGAATGCAGGCAGTCTTAGTAGTATCTGCTGGGGACGCTGGCTGGTTGCACTTATTGATACTCCTAGCCTCAGTGGAATTGTTAAAAACGCTCGCCTCAACTTCCCACAAGCTCTGTATAATTACTGGAAACACTTGAAATTCCCAGTTCCCTTGGACTACCTTTCAGGAGAGCTCCACTCCAGATCCCTAATGGATCTGTTTATTTGCTGCTCTTAATGCTTGCCAATAAACTCTGGAGGTTTAGGGTGATTTAGCACATTAACCACATACTGTGATTTGCTGAAGATAATTTTCTGAAACATGCTGTCGGTTTTTACCTTCCTCCCTTTCAGGCAGCAGGTTGGTTCTTCCTGCAGAAACTACCTGCATACAGTTTTGCGGTGCTCACATGGCGCCGCATGAGGAAGCTCTTCAAGTGGCTGCTCAAAAAAACTCCATGAAAACTCTTCCTGGTGGTGCGTTCAAGGACGCTTTGACGTCTAAGCTCTCTGAGTCAGCCTAACGGCAATGCTTTTGATAAAACAAATAAAATAAAATGATCTGTTTCACAGTGTTAACTTTGTGCTCTGGGTTTGGATGACAACTCGAACAGTGGCCCAAATCAACAGAAACCTGATGCTTTTGCTAGTCTTTGCTTCTCAAACAAACAGTTTGGTAAAACTGTTTTTATTCAGTTCTATCAACCACTGTTGATCTAACAGACTTCCCAAATCAAGACTGTTTCAGAAGCTGTGAAATAATCCAGAATCTGTAACGATATTATATATAACATTCGGAGCTTCAGATTGTCCTCTTTACAAAGAAGAACTCGAGCTGTGTAGTTTGTTTCAGAATATTTACTCAGAAAAAGGTAAAGGACAAACAGCAAATCACTCCAAACATGAAAAAAAACGTCCGATCAGGCTTGAACTGTCCTTTAATCCTTGCTGGTATCAGACCACGATGGCTGTGTTCCAATATGAATGTGGCGGCTCCTTCACCACGTGCCTTCACCCTTCCTGTCCTCGTGTTTGTAGGCGAGGGAGGTTTGCGGGTTTGTTTGATGATGCTTCTAGGCTGTGGTTTGCTGGCTAATCTACTGCACAAACACGAGCATTCAGCCACTCAAACACAAAGCTACACATCGATTAGATTACAGGAAGCTACGGTGAGTTATTGTCTGACTGGATTAAGTGGCTGGCAGCTACAGAAAATAAGTGATACTGTGACATTAAAGGATCATAGTGTTTGATGTTACTTGTTAAATGAAGGTTTTACTGTTACAGAGACAGAGGTTGGATACAATTTAAAGGACTACACCAACGTTTTGGGAGTTATGACCGTTGCTCACTTTCTCTGATCTGATGAGTGTTTTGGCACTATCTCTGAAGCTGTTTACAGCCGGCTTTAAAATGCATTTTGGATTTTAATGGGATAATGTTTAACCACATTAAAGTACAGATGTAAATGTACCCAAGAAGCACTGTGGCCCAATTGTGATCTGATCGGTAAAACCACCTCCGGAGGTGGTCAGGGTGACCACGGTGAAGACAAGTGGAAATGCAAATGTGTTGTCTAAGGCCCTGTCTACAGGTATTTTAAAAACCATGACTTTTTCTGTGCGGTTTCGGCCGTTCGTCCACACAGAAACGCAGTATCAGGGCACTGAAACCAAACATTTTTTAATACGTGAGGATTTTAAGAAACTCCGTGCTCTTGGCAGTGCTTGACAGCATGTTTGGGATTTCATGTACATTTTTTTTTAAACAAATAACTCCGGTTATAAAAATACCCGTGTCCGTGTGGACTAGGCCTAACAGCATACAACAACTACACGAGCCAAAATACGTACGTATATCTAAAGTCTTATAAATAAACAGTCAAATCCTGAAAAATCCTGTACTTTAGTAAAAGTACAGAAATCTTTGCAAAATATTACTTCAACTTAAATTTCTACTTGAGTCAAAGTACATAAGTACCTGCTTTTAAAAACTAGTATCAAATGTAAGAAGTAAAGAAAGGAAGTAAGGAAACAATGCCAGGTGGAAATTCATTTTCTGGCTGAGCTGTTATCTCGAGCGGAAAACATGAGCTGTTTCTCAACACAGAGTTCGCCAAGTTCGGACTTCTTTACTTTAAAGCTCGGACTTGGCAAGTTCGGCTCGGGAGTACAATTTCTGAGGAACGGGAGCACACAGTCAGTCATTCAGCAAATTGGAACAGCCGGACGCGTAAGCCAACAGCCAAGATTTGGAGTTCAAACAACTATATTCCCACATAAAAACTCTTAAAACTGTATTCCATGACCCATGAACAGCAGCATTATAACTTACAGTTGTGATTTTGCATTCTGGGATACTTGACTATGCGAAGTCCACACAAGTCACCACCAACGCAGGATCGGTAAAGCGGGCGGAGCGAGAACACATCCGGGTATTTGACTGTACTTGGCTGGAAGCAGACTTCTGAATTGGAACAGTACTTGCTGCGACTATGGTGTATAATCCATGGAGGAAAACAAATCACGGTGGGAAGCAGAGTTATTTTACAGTCTGTAGTTATAGAGCAAACGAGAGGAGGACGTGACGTGCAGTTGTTTGAGCTGGACCGGGATCGGAACTCGATCCGATCTTAATGTGGACACTGAAGATGCATATTAAAACCAGGTGTAAACGTAATCAGGTAAAAATCAAATCCAGGTACAATGTGGATATGAGACGCATTTTAATGCCGGTGTAAACAGACTGTGATTCTGATGAGTGCTAACACTTTTAGCCACTTCGAGTAGCTCACTCTGCATTAGTCTTGTAAGAACTTAAAGTTTACTGACTTTTTTGGTCACTTGGGGGCAACAGAACAAGCTGAAAACATGGCATATAAAATCATTAAACTCTTAAATGTAAAATAGTTTTTTTGACAAGTTGCCAAAATGTCTTGGCCAAGCAGCAGCCTGAACCCCTGGTAACACCAGAAAGTGGCTGGGAAACTCTGCACACCTTGGAGAAATATGTGGTTCCAGAGGGCTGGTGATGTAGTGACTACTGCAGGTAGATGCTGTCAGTCACAATAGCTTCCTTAGCTAGCTAGTTAGCTCCTTGGCTAGATCGCACGAGAGACGATGGGTTCACACAGATGGATTCATCCTATCGACTCCTGTTTCAAAGCTGTCAAAGGCCACACCATGACAGCGTCCTCCATTTTTGACTCTCCAGCTCTTTTGGCTTTCTCAAAGGTCAGAACTGTGGAGGCTGTTTGCTATATAATAGTATGTTTGTTAACTATTATCCAAGGATGGTTAAAATCAAGGGCAACTGGACTGGACGTTGAAGATACAAGAAGATGTTTCGTCCCTCATCCAAGAGATTCCTTCAGTCCTGACTGACTAGTAGGGAAAGTCAGCTATTTAACCTCTGTGCGGTTGTTTGCCAAGAGCATCGATAAGATACTGCTGATTCATTAGTGCTCCTGGCTGCTGTTAGAGTCACCTGAGTCCAAGTCTGAATGACGATCGTTGGTATCCTCACCTTGTTTGGTTTCCTGGGGAGTGATGAAAGGGTAGCACTGAATTGTCCACTTCTGGCCTCAGGTGAAGATGCCAAGATGCTTCTAGTATCTTCAACTAAGTGAAGCTGCCCTCGATTTTAACCTTCCTTAGATAACTATGAGCTGGATGCCTGAGAACCTTCACAGACATCTTAACTATTAGCAATTTTGGTGCCATTACTCTCATTACATATTTAATAAGGTGACCTATTGGCAAAATTACTAAATGTTCACACAGTCCATCAACTCTACAATGGTCTCCTTCTAGAATATTAACCTGTAGAACCGTATTGCAAGTCTCTTAAAAGATGAACTGGTTATTGTCAAGACAAACTGCAGTTTAAGTCACAACTATCTACTAAAAAATCTACAGCAAATTACTCATTTGAGCTTGTACAAAGACTGCATTTCTTTTCCATGGTATTCAGGTTAAAACTCTGGAGTGAAGCCGCTGCTCAGTGGGTACTGACTGTTCTGAGAATGTGCTGTGATAAATGTGCAGCTTGACAGAAACAAAACATTTCATGCAGAGTTAAGACATGAGTCCATTGCTAGCAGGAGATGAGGAGTTGTCAGGGAGGAGAGTGTTCGGGTTCACGGTTGGCCGTTGAGTTCCTGCCGACGTTTCAGAGCCTTGCTGACTCGGTTCTCCTACAGTCGGCTCCTCTAGAAGGTCAGCACTGAAACGGGGAGGACAGTTACTCACAACAGCAAGTTGGCAGGATCTGTTTGGTTCCAGCTTCATCCGGAGGGAGTCGCATGCAGGGCGGCACAGAAACAGAGAGGAGGAGGAAGACATGCAGACCTGCATGCGTGGAGGCGAGCAGAGGGAGCTGACATCACTTACAGTCGACCTCCAGGATGGCTCTGACAGTCCTAGTGAGCTCCTTCGCCTCCTGAACGAGCGTGGCCGAAGTCCAGGGACTCTTCTTGTAGCGAGAAGGGAGGCCTTGAGGCGACGCGCCGACTTTAACGTCTCCGGAGCTGTAAAAAGACAGAAGGACGAGTCAGCAGTGAGAAACGACGACCACCACAAACAGGAGGTTCCCGGGAGAGTCTAGGGACCCACATGATCACAGGCCTTCGTGGATGCGGCCTAGAGGGGTTCACAATTACTCATTTTTACCAGTCACAAGTTTTTGCCAAATAAACAGTCCCTCCGGGAATTATTAACACAAATTAAACAAATCCCCGTAAATACAGCGCAACTTGCAAAAACAATCAATGCAACTTTTCCACAAATGTGACCCATCATCTCCGTTTCCTGCAAAACGTGTCACATTTACCTACAGCAATAAACAGCAAAGGGCCGTGAAGACCAGTATCCAGATCTTCTTCACCAAAGGGTGGAAACTGTTCTGCAGAACGTGCAGTATCGCGGTCGAACATAAAGGAAATCGTCTACTGACAAACACTTTGCTGCCCCAAAACATACAGAGAGAATGGCAGAAACACATGGAGGACGTCAGACGAGACACTGAGACACAGGCTGCTTTATCCCGGTCAGCTGTAAGGGTTAGGGTCAGGGTCAGGCCCGCCAAGTCCTGGAGGGGGTGTTTAATGATTCAACTACAATTCTAAAGGTAAAAACATCACGTCTACATTTGCAGTTTGCACTTATTTTTACAATTTCATCACAAAAAACACCGCAAAACAGCACAACATTGCAATTTCTTTGAAAAGCTGCCGCATAGTCACAAACAATGCTGTGAGATCCTGGAGGGACTGCTTTAGTTTTTTGTGAGGGACTGTCCTGACTTTCTTGCATCTTTATTTCTGAACACATGAAGCCAAATCTTTGCCTCTTCAAATAACGGCTGGTGTGCGCTGAGTTGATGAAACACAGATTAGCACCTGTTGAGGTGAGCCTCTCCTGCTGGCTCAGTGGTTTGGAGGAGCGAGCAAACGATCTCTGCACCAACAGCTTTTAATAACACTCATGAGGCCGCTTGTTAATGTGGGTTACTGCCTGATGAATTAGCTCACACCTCCAGTTTTTTGAATGATCGAGAGAGCTAATAACACTTTGTAAATCTGCTGAAGTGTCCACGTCACCATGGTTGCAGCTGTTATTCACTCTGACAGCGCTCACTTCACCCCATCAGCCAACACCGAGGTCATCCCAAACACAGACAGCATGAACGCAGCTTTCTGTTTTATTATTTGTTTCTGGAAGCTACCGGTCTCACAGCTCCTAAACATATTACCAACACAGTGAAATGTGCTGCTCCTTGTCTCCTGAGGGATAGTTTCTTTATTACAGCACTGAAGTCAGGAAGACTAATGGCTTTAATGAGAGTGATACTTAGAGGGATCAAAAAAGTCATTAACTGGGAATGAATGAGCAGCACAGAGACATTTATTATAACAAAGTGCATCGCCTCATGCATGCTTCCCTCAATGAACGCCTGGACAGCCAGCCTACATTTCCTCTTACGAGTGGCCTAGAAACAGATGAACAGACGGAATAAAAAGAAAAAACGACGGGGGGTCTTGCGGTTATGAAAGACGAGTCCAGGTGTCCCACTGACCTGGTGTGAAATAAAAAGGAAAGCAGGCAGCAGGTGCTGGGTGACTTCGCAACATGACCGCTTGACCTGGTTTACAGAACCTGACTTACACAACTGGCAGGAAGGCACCAATAACTCGATAGATAAGGAGAGGAGGCCACATCGCAGGCAGACCCTGTTTTTATACGGCGGTAAAGTAAAAATCCTACTTTAAAAATGTAACAGAAGAAGAAGTAAACGATTGTTACTGCTAACGTGTTTTTAGGTACACAAAGACTAAAGCACAGATGGATCTTTGTCAAGAAAAATCCTTGTATCCGCAGGTTTCTCATCAAAACAGAAAGGAATGAAGGAAAGACAGAAAGGGGAAGCATAGACTGAATCAAAGACAGAAGGTAGGAAGAATAAAGGAGGAAACATAGAAAGACAGGAAGTCGGGAAGAAAGCATAGATAGAAAGGAAGGAAGGAAGGAAGCATAGAAACACAGAGAGGAAGCATAAAAAGGGCCTTCCAGAAACCGCTCCCTCCCCATCCCTACCTACTCCCACTCCGTTTGAGAATTCATGCGGAGGGTCCGCCACATTAAGCGCCATCCGAAACCAACGATAGCGGAGTGGTAGTGGGTTTTTAAACCCTCCAATGCCGCGTCAGCACCATTGTTGTCTACGCGGTTTAGGGAGCTGGATTTGGCTCTGAGGGTGACTCCGACCAGAGCTCACTCCGTGTCAGAGTGGAAGTGGCGAGGGACTGGTTTCAGAAAGACCCAAAGACAGAGGAAGTGCGGAAGGAGGCAAAGAAAGAAAGCGGGACCACTGAGAGTGTGTAAACTGGGCTAAAGAGCTCCGCCCTCTGCAGGATCTCTCATTACACGATTCAGACGATCGGTCACACACTTTCACATAAAGCAGCACAAACAAACACAGAATTACAGTCTCTCTCCAACTACCTGTAGCTCTTCGTTGGTCCGTGACTTTCGAGCAGGAACTCTTGAACGTTCTGCAGACACACAAACAAAATATGTTCCACTTCTGTGTTGTTCTTTGTTGCAGCGATGATTATTACATGAACTATAATCCTGCTGGAAGTGAAGTATCTCTTCAGCTGAAGGTCAGACGTTCTTTAAAGTTCACGTCTGCTGTATCTTTATTCTTTTTGTAATGCGGATATGAATCAAGAACACACATTTTAGTTAACGCCATCCTCACTGTGCCGGCAAAAAATATTTGTCTAAGTAAAAATCACAAGTTTGGTTTAATTCAAATCTCATGTTTGGACCCAAACCAGCAACCAGTCAGTCCATCTCTCAGTCACTTCCTGTCTGTGGCTCTCAGCCTCGAGCCCATTGGTTCCTCCTGAAGATGTAAATCTTTACAAACACCTCACATTCGTTTAGTTTTATATTTAAAAAGGCTCAGTAATTTCCTCATTAGCAGTGAGTCTCACGGATGGGTTTTAATAGTTTCTGTGGCTCAGAGGACGAGGAGACATCGGGCTGGGAGACACTCAGGACTCCTTAAAACTCTGGTTTGACTCTTTACCTCCACAAAACTCAGCAGTTTTCCCGTTGACATCTCAAAGCCCCTTTTGGCCACTTCGCTCTTCCGTAGTTGACACTCCAGGACGGCCACTCTCTTCTTCAGCTCCTCCGTCTCCTCCTGGGATGAAGACAGAACAACAAGGGACACATTTTGTTCAGTCAGAGCACAGTGTTTCTTCCCTCTCTGGTTAAAGTTGTCCTTTGTGTTTTACAGTTACATTAGCGTGGACAGGAAACCAAAAACAGCTAAAAAGAAGGCACTACAGGCTGATTTCTGCTCCTGTCCTGTCCAGCTCCTGACAACAGAATCAGAAAATGTTTATTCATGTTAGAACTGAATATTTGTAGAGAAAAACAGACGTTTGATTTCTGTCTCACTCGTTGACTTTTTTTCCTGTCTCGCCCAGTCTTGTGATGACTTTTGAAAGACTCCCATCCCACAGCAATCCTGTGATTGGTCAAAAAATATCAGCCCCTAAAAACACACCTGTGCTCCCAACATTTTAATCTAACAATACAATTTAAGAATTGACTGATAAATACAACTGAACGACCAAACATTCCTCGTGACAGGGAAAAAAGGACAAACAAGATGTAACATATTTCTACTTCTCTGTAATTTTAGATTGCCCTGCCTTTATAGACGTGTGGCTCTGCAGGAACTTAAAGAGTAAACGTAACATGCATTGAGGCGTGTTTGCTGTGGCTCAGGATGCAGGAGGTGGAGTCTAAGGTTGGTGGTTTGATCCTTGGTCAGGCCAGCACCGTGCACTGTAGCTCGCCATACATGCAGTCCATCTTCCACCTCAGGGACGAGCTCCTAGAATTACCTGCGAGCTCAGGATTAAACCCAAGTTCCAGGTATTTGGATAAATGGAGCAGGACAGCCACAACTTTAAAAAAGAAGAAGTGAGGTTTACGTTAGGCGACAGATTCTTTGTCTCGTTGCTGTAAAGTAAATATTTCAGTAAACTGAAAACTGGAAGACTGGATACTGGAGTAGTTGGCTATTTATGTTCCAGGCTGACTGAGATGATTTTGACCTTGGTAAGATGTTAAGTTTAATATGAAATGTTTTGAATGAAATTGATTAAAGCAGTTTGACATTTCAGGAAATACGCTTCTCTGAACTAGGGGTGGGAGAAATAATCGATTCTCAGATGCATCACGATGCGGACGTGGAAGATTATGAATCGATTAACAAATGTCTAAAAATCGATTATTAAAAGTTAATTGATAACATAATGTTGATAATGTTGATAGAACGCAAAAGGAGATTCGTAGAAGTGTCGAGCTAACATCTGCCCTGTACAAGGGCTCTCTGTACCCCACACCAGACTCCAGAGCCTTCAGCGTTGCAGCCCCCATCCTCTGGATCTTATCCCCACAGAGTCTGGACACTTTCAAAGATCTACTAAAAACCCAGCTCTTTACCAAGGCTTAAAATCCTGAATGACTTTATATTGTTCTGTTACTGTAACTATGTGTAAACTGGTATACAGCTCTGTCCTGTACACATACATGTAGACTATATCCTGATAATTAACTTTATATGACCGTTTTCAGAGGAGTCTGGTTGTTAATGAAATGACGGACCATGATGAGGTTAATGAAGTAAATTAAGGATGTAAACTAGTCCTTTTAAGCTAATAAGGAGATGTTTCTTTTGGATTTTAATGTGCAAATTAAAAGCTTAGTAATTATCCAGGGATCCTGTATAGAAAAAGTTATGCGTCAAGATGCATCAATAATCATTTTAATTTTCGAATCGCAGCCCTCTGAATTGTAATCGAATCGAATCGTGAGGTGCCCAGAGATTCCCACCCCTACGGTTTCTTTAAAGGAGACATAACGATTGTTTCCAGTCTTTATGCTAAGCTAAGCTAACCAGCTTCTGGCTGAAGCTTCATGTTTACTGTCCACACAGGAGTGGCATCAATCTGACTCTCAGCATTTGAAAAGGGACTATTTCATTGATCAGTTTAATCATTCATCTGAAAATGTTGGTTTCAGAGTCTCAGATTTATTTATAATGTTTTTATTTACCCTTTATTTCAACAGGAAAGTCCCATTAACAACACAAGCTCTTTTACTTTGGGCTCTTTTTGTTTCTAGACTAAACAATTGATTCAGAAAATAATTGGCAGCTTAACTGATGATGAAAATAATGTGAGTAAAGTAACGAGCAGCCTCAGCCGTCACGTACTGGAAACGCTGAGGAGCAGAAATAAAATATTTGCTGGAGGAAATTACTTCTGTTAAATGATGTCTTGTGAGTGTGGACACAATAGATTGACTCTCAGAGGATTTCTCCGTGAGTCAGCATTTCAACGTGTGATAATATTCTCAACGCAGCAGAGAGGGGCTTCTTCCTCTCTGCTGATGTGTTAAAGCTGACACCGTGCAGCGTCGGCTCAGCTCGTCCGCTCGCCGTCAGTAGCCCGCCGGTGCCGAGCTGCAGGCTGCTGTCAGACTTTTGTAAAAATAACCTGACCCAGATTCACGGCTGATGATGGAGGAAGAAACCAAAACCTGGAGGGGAAGGATGAGGGTGCAGGGGCAACACAGCCAGTGAGGGATTCTGGGAAATCATCAGGGAGATCACTGGGAAGGACACTGCAGAAACCTCATCCTGCAAACAAACCAAATATCTGTTAGCATCAGACCAAACACAGAGCGTTGGCGTAGTGAGGGTCTGTTGCAGAAGCTCAGTCAAAACATGCAGGGCCATCTGACAGAAAGATGTCAGACATGTTTTCATCCATCCATTGGATGAAAACAAACTCAAATGCCATCTTAGATGAGAAGCATCAGTGGAGTGCCCGAATGAATCAGTTACTGGTCTGTTGACTATATTTAGATAAAGGCAGTTCCATCCATCCATCGTCAACCGCTTATCCTGCGTACAGGGTCGCGGGGGGCTGGAACCAATCCCAGCTGGCATCGGGTGAAAGGCGGGGTACATCCTGGACAGGTCGCCAGTCCATCGCAGGGCCACACATCACACTCACACCTCCGGACAATTTAGGGTCACCAATCAACCTGGGCCGCATGTCTTTGGACGGTGGGAGGAAGCCCGAGCACCCGGAGAGAACCCACGCAGACACGGGGAGAACATGCAAACTCCACACAGAAAGTATAAACAGAGCTTATTTTTCTGCTGAAAACATCCTGCAAATTGTCAAACTTAAGCTACTTCTGCAGAAATGTAGGTCTGATGATCTCTGACGAACTGAAGACACCAGCCAGTCATGTTGGTCACCTTATTGGTCGTCACTGGCTGCTCCGCTCTCTGAGTCTTCAGCTCAGCGATCTCGGCCTCCAGCAGGTGGATCACCTCCTCGTAGTCCATCTCCATGCCCCTCGCCTGCTTCTGAGCCGCCTCGGCCAGCTGGATCCGAGCCCTTAAAGCCCGACTCTCCTCTGCTCCGACTTTTACTTCCTACCAAAGAGTAAAGAGGAAGGGGAGAGGATGAAGGAGGGAAGTGAGGGAGAAAAGAGGAGCGTTTCTTCATCACAGCTCAACAAGTGAACAGATTACTCAGCAGAGGATCAGCCTGCGTGGTGCGTTCAGAACCCGCTCAAAGCTTCTTAACCTCGTAAATCTTTGAAGGTGCTGAAGTCGTGATTTTGACTTCTCTGTGTCAGGGTGAATAAGTGTGATGAAGCTCTTTGCTTTCACTGGATCAGCAGGCTGGACAGTCAGGACCCAGCAGGACTCGCCCGGACCTGCCACCGCTCAGCATGTTTCTATCCTTGATAAGGTCGCCAACGTTCGAAAAGCAGCACCACTAAACTAAAACAGGGACGACCGATGTTTTTAATTCCTGCTGATCCTACTGAGAATTCACTAAATTATGGAACATATTTTAAAAGATAAAAGTGTTAACGTAGTGGTTTTTTTATTCTCACTAGGTTTATTTCTTTCCTAAAATGTATTTTAAGTCTAGTTGGGTGTTATCCATGCATGCAGGGACACAAAGGAGCACTAATACAAGGAATGTACACTTAATAATTAAATACCTGCATACCCTTTATCACAAACACAGACAAAATGTGCCAGCAGCTGTCCCAAGTCTACACAATATACAAAAGTCAAGTGTTTTTGCACATGTAGGGCTCCCTGGTCAAGATAGCAATAATAACTATGCAACGTCCTGTTACTAATTTCAAAATAAAACTAGTAGTTAATGTTGTGAGACATTGCAATTTGGTTAGATTTTCGCACCAAAACTACTAGGTTTGGTTTAAGATCATGGTTTGGCTTAAAGAGGTGGTATTCTGCTTTTTGCCTTTTTCCCTCTTCTTTATTGAGTTATATCTCTTTTTTGTGCTGTAACAGGTTTGCAAAGTGAAAAAGCCCAAAGTCCAGCCCAAAGGGAGTTCTCATCTCCTACAGAAAACTCTGCTCTGAACAGCCGCTTCCCTTTGATGAAAGCTAAACGCGCATCATATAACGCTCGCCGAGCGGCGACTCCGACACGCCCTCAGAAACGGCGAGCTGCAGCACACAGCTCTCCTCTCCCTTCCAAACACTAGCTACCCTCCAGGCAGTCAGTGGACATAAAGTTGTTCCTGTGATGTAGAGACAGAGCTCAGTTAAAACTTTATGGATACAGATTAATAACTCGCCGCTCTGAAACTCGAGCCGGTCGGCAACACGTACGGCTGAACCCGAGCCGTTTACCGGCTTCTTGCTGACCCGCCCTTCTCTGCTTCTGATTGGCTAGTAGTCCTTAACTAGGAACTGAGCATGTGCAACTCCCAACAAAGATCATTTAGAGACAAGATGTATCACTCCATAGCTAAAACGAAGCCTTCAACACAGGCTGAAAAGAGGAGCTGCAGCAATGTGCAGTAGGACAAAAAAATAACCATGTAAACCTGCTCTGGTACAAACTCTAAATAAGATGAGGAACCTGAACATGAGCAGAATACCAGCTCTTTATAATAACAACATTTTTACTTGGCTTTTCTCACATAAGTTAAGTAATGTTACTTCCGTAACTTACGCAACCTAAGTAACTTCAATAAAAAAAAGCCAATGTTGACTTGTTTCACATGGGAAACGAAAGTTTCTGGCACCAACCATCCACACCATCCACCTCCTTACTCCTGACCTTTCTGTTCAATATTCTACACCAACCTTTAGCGTTCAAAAATGACGCTGCGGGGCTTTAGCCAGTGCGTTGACGACTTGAGAGTGAGATTCAGTTGGAAGTAATGCTAGCAAGCAGCTCTGTGAGGCTGGACACAGCAGTGCTTTGAGCTAAAGGCTAACGTCAGCATGCTGATGTTCAGCACGTATAATGTTCACCAACTTAGTTTAGCATGCTAACATTAGGTAATTAACAATAAACACGGCGTACAGCTGAGGCTGATGGGAATGTCATTTGCTCGGCAGGTATTTGGTCATAAACCAAAGTGTTTGACACATTAATAATTGTTGAAATCAACCAAACTGGCCGTAATCAAAAAGATCTATGCATCCAGTGTGGCTAAAACACACTATGCCCCCCCCCCCAGTCTGTCAGAGCACTGAGCCGTGCACTAACTGCAGGGGCTGTCTATTTTTTTTATCACTTGAATGCATTATTTCAGTCAGGGTCCTCACAAGTGCAGAAAATGCTTGTGTGTGTGTAACAGAGCGTGAGGGACCCGGCCAAAGAGGTCAGACCTGAGAGACGACCTCTTACATAACACCCCCGGGATCACTGGGCGCTCTAAACCTTCATCCTGATGCAGACCTGACCTGAACAGCTGGCTGGGGATCCTGCAGCCTCCAGGGGGCCCGGCACAAACTCACAACGTCAGCGCTCTCTTTCTGAGTCCAAGGTGACGTCTTCAGATCACTTGTTTTAGTCCGATCAATAGTTAAAACCCCCAAAATACAGATTACACTGATGCAAAACAGAGCAACTAGTCCTCACATTACAGAAGCCAGAGGCACAGAATGTTTTTCTGCTCCATGAATGACTCGTGGTAAACGATTAATCGATTATAAGAATTAATTTCCTGTTAATAATTAATCATTTTATTTGTTTAGTGGTTTATCAACACGGACAGTTCCAGGGTTGTAATGTTATTTGGGATGTCATCTGGTCTAATTCCCACTCAAAGCTTTTTGATTCTACCTGAGCGGCCCGTTTGAAAGATCCCTTTATCGCTGCGACAACAGTCTTTTTTTTTTTTTGTGCCTCTGTAATTTTATTTCAGTACCACTTGACATTTTGAACTCCAAAGAGTAGGCACTATTTAACATCTGTAATCCACAGAACAAGCTATTCTTCATTTGAACTGTTGCCATCTGGGCGATGATACTGCCTCCCTCTATTTACTAAACATCAATCAAAATTTTCATTTGTGCCTCAAGCAATTCAGTTTTTAAACAGGTAAGACATATATAGCCAAATAGGCAGGATGCCCAATCTAATCCGTAGCAAGGTGCGGGGTGTCTGTATCTGTAGCTGTCTGTTGGTTATCACAATGCAATGCCTACGTGATTGTGTTGCAAACTAATTTTCCTACGGGAACCAGCAGGTAGTCATAATGTTATAGCTGAATGGTGTATATTAAAATGATAATATCTATTATTTTGTCCAACCTGTTCTCATCGCAACTTGTCACATATGGATGTTTGGTCAAGACCCCTTGGCATCCCTTTTAAACGCCCTGGGTAACCTTTAGCGTGTTTTTGTATGTGTAGGGCTCTGCAATCAAGTTAGCAAGAACATATAGACTTTCAAAATAAAACTATTGGTTATGTTGTAAAATGTCGCAGGTTTGTTTGGTTTAGGCACCAAAACTGCTTGTTTATGTTCAAGTAAAGATGGAAGTTTTGGGTTAAAATAGCTACGTCACTTAACTAAAAAGAATCAACGTTGACTTTTTGTTTTACAAAGGAAACGAACACTGTTCTCCTGGATGAAAATCCGGTTTCTGATCCACCCTTCCATCCACCTCCTTACTCTTTTCTGTTTAACAATGATGTTAAAGGGCTTCACAGCAGGCCACAAGCTGACGGTGAAGATCTTGACCAAGTGTCCATGTGTGACGTCTTGTGAGTGAAAACCGGTTGTTATTTTTTATTCTCTGGGTGTTTGAATTACTATAAACTCCAGTTAACTGTGTACAAGGTGGTGTTGGGTACCAGCAGTTTATCTCCAGTCAGTCTGTGAGGCCTTCAGAGTGGAAGTTACATAATTCTCAGGGCGGTGAAACCGACACCCACAACAATACGATACTGCAACCCCACTTGACTGGGAAACAACCACTCCCAGTACTGTTGGCACACTGGCAACCAGTAACTCTAACCTCTCAGCCCTGAAATAAACACTGCCCACAGACGGTAAAGTGATCCTCAGAGGTAATAAAGGATAACGAGGCTGGACAAAAGGAATGAGTTATGAACACAGGAGGCACCGCTGAAGGAGAACGACTCGGCACAGAGATGGAAACACTGCTGTGAAAGTATTAATACCATTATTTAACAATTTACTGTGCAAGTACAACTGCTGTCCACATACTTTTGTATATTCGTTTCACTCTGACCTGGTTCAGGCCTCTTAATTCAAATATGTGGAACTTTAATATAGTTTAAAACTCCAAAAACTATTAAGCGTGCTCAATTTGAGGTTCAAATTTCGTTCTTGATGTTGGAAGCAGCAGCTGACAAAACAATCTCAGCACCAGACCCATTCGGTAGCTGTTCTAGAGCTTTCCATAATATCCCATCCTCAGCAGATGGAGTCATGAAACTGTAGATTATTGAGACATTTTCTCCTTTTTGACAAGATCTTTACATGTTGTAGATGTTTTAAAAGTTTTCTTATTGTTAGTAGATAACAAATGATTAATTGTTTTATTTAGAAACATTTCTTTTAATAGTGACACATCCCTTTATCTTGTTATAGCACTAAATCTTATAGTTCTGGTATAAAAACCAACTTTTCTCATTATAACATGATTTGTCCAAGTGTAACAACACGCTGCACACAACTCTATTAAAAAAATGGATTAATTAAATAATATTTGTACTTTTAACACACACACACAGTCTTTTTCTTGGAACAGTAATCTGCCGTTTTTTTGAATTGCATGCTGCCTTTGTGGGAAAAATGAAAGTAACAGATGGACTGTTCTCACTCCCTCTGTTTATGTGTGTGTTTTTCAGAAATGTCCTGTTAGCTCTCACTACATATGACAGCACCACAGGAGAGGCGAGGCCGCCAAAATCACTCCTGTCTGTTTCCCTTTGTGCTTCATACGTGTGAGTGTGTGTTGCATGTTTTTATATCCCTGTGGGGACTTGAACTGAATACACACTAACTGATGGGGAAATTTGAGCTCGGGCAGAGATGCTGTTTGAGGGCCAAGACTTGGTTTTAATGTTTAGGTTAGGATCAGTTTAGGGTTTATAAAGTTAGGCGTGTCGTTGTGATGGTTAAGGTTAGGATAAGGGGATAGGGAATACATTATGTCATTCAGATGTCCCCATGGGGAAACAGGAACTACTCAAGTTGTGGGAAATCTGTTTATGCAGTCACATCGTGGCGGTGTATGCGATTACATTGTAGGATGAATTCTTGGGAATAAGTACCTATCCCCAGTGAAAAAGCTCAAGTATATTGGGGTCTTGTTCGCGAGTGAGAGGATAATGGAGCAGGAGATTGGCTGGAGAATCAAAAAAAAAAAGAAGCAGCTGCGGTATTGCATTCGCTCCATCGCACCGTTGTGACGCTAAGAGAGCCGAGCTGGAAGGCAAAGATCTCGATCTACGGGTCAATCTACCATGTTCCTACCCTCACCTGTGGTCGTGATCGAAAGAAGTAGATCGCGGGTACAAGGGCCAAAATAGGTTTTCTATAGAGGGTGTCTGGCTTCTCCCTTAGAGATGGGGTGAGAAGCTCAGTCCTCCGTGAGGAAGTCCGAGTTCAGCTGCTGCTCCTTTGCATCGAAAGGAGAAAGTTGTTATTTGGCTTAGAAATTTAGTAAAGTAAAATAAAAAATTACAACTACTTGAAATACTCGAGTAAAGTACTAATCCAGAGAAAAACTACTTAAGTAACAAAGTATTTGTACACCTCTGGATACTGAAGGTGTTCAAAGCTGATTATCCCGTAATAATTGATTGAACTTATAGGGTTATTAAGTGGTTAAAAAAAAGTGCATTTAGTGTTAAGCTACTCTTGAATGTACTTAAAAAGAAAATGACTGATCTGCAGCTCTGCACTTCACTCTCGAACTCTGAGCCGTCCTCGTCTCCACACCGCTCTCATTTCTGCTGAAATGTCTGTTTTCAAATGTAAACTTTGGAGTGGAGTTTTATATTATATATCATTATATATTATATCGTCCACCGTTAGTAGGAAGTGGTCCAGTACACAAATGTTTTGTAAGAAAATATGTATGTGTATTTTATAAAGTCCCTGTCCAGAGCTGACGTAACAAAGTGCTCCACAGAAGAGCAAACTGGAAAGATGGAAAAAGAGACGTGCGGACATCAAGCTGAAACTATAAAAAGAACAAGACTAAAAAAAGACACTAAAACTAAACAAAAGCAAGTCTAAGAGTCTTGAGCTGCTTGTTGAATGTGTCCACAGATCTTAAAGTCACAGTCTCCCTTTGTCTTGAGCCTGGAGCGAGGACCTCAGGGCTCTGCACCTGATCACAAGAATCTCAAAATGGATCCTGAATTTGCGTCATTTGGGTCAAATGATGTGTGAATGACACAGTCAGCGCTGAAGTTTAGACTGTATAGACGGTTTTAAGCACATCTGGTGGAGTGTGGACATGTATGCGTGTGTGCCCAGGCTAATGGATCCCAGCAAGAGCCGTCTTCGCTCCAGCTGTGGCCTCGGGGGTTCCGGGGCGCCATGAAGCCTGACCTCCAGGTTCTAATAAGAGAGCGTGTCAACCGCCTGTCCTCTGCAGCCAACCCTTCAGTTCTGCAGAAAAGGCAGCATAACGGAAGAAAGATCCCTCACTGTGCACAAGCTGTACAGCCTGGCAGAACAAAGAGCGGCGTCTGGTCCTGTTTCCACCCCGAACCTGACAGTCTGAGGTTTTTCTGCTCCTGAGCTCACTGAGAAATGACGTTCACATTTCCATTTATGGCAGTTTCTTGCTTTGTTTGGTTGTTATGTAACACTAATGTAATGTCTCCATCGCTAAGCTGCTGATTTCACTGAAAGCCATGACAGCGCCGGTGAAATGCCACCCTCAGAGGAAAGGATATTAAATGCACTTTAGGTTATTCAGGAGTTCTTCTCAGGTCTACCTTCATTTTGCAGAAGTTTTGACAGGTGCTTTAAAATCAAAAACTCAGACTGTTAAAGTACAGAGAAAACCGGCACGCTGTCCATCACCTGTTCTCGGTCCATTTATACACAATATCAGTACCAGTGATCGACAGCAATTCCACAGAACTTATAATCATGAATTCATGTAACTTAAAGCTGCTACAACTGATTTTCAGCGGAACCAGCTTTTCATCTCCACCTCCATCAGCTACAGAGCAACACGATGCATCATGGGGAGTTGTATTTGTGTCACCTGATGAAGCTGAGTCCAGTGTTCGCTCTCTGTTAGCTCTGTGTTTGGTCTCCACCAGCTCCGGAGGGAAACATCTGGCTCTTTAGCTGCTAAATGCTGCACTATGTTCACCAGCTGCTGTTTGCTGCTGAGCCGCTTCTTCTCTGGAAATGGCTCTCTGAGAGCGCTGAGAGTGAAGCGGAACTGGAGAGCTGCAGATTCATGAGACTCACTGTAAAGCCAAACTTACATTTCTTCTTTTTGGTAATTACAGTTTTCACAGAGTAGTCAAAACAAACAGCAATGAGATATCTACTGAATCTCAGAAAACAAAAATTAGTTCAACTTTAAAAGGGCAACTGAGAGGCTGCTGCTGCTGCTGAGTCAACAACTAACCTGCTTTAAAGGAAATTCCACTGAACAAAAAGTCAAATGTATTTTATAACTGCATAGTCCAGTGATCCAATTTACTTAAAATAGCCAAAATGTTCCACAACAAACACAAGAACAACCAAGTCTGATGAAGGCTACACCTAGAGCATAGAACGGAAACACCTTCAAGTAATAATTAATTAGTAGTTGTGAGAAAGTGCAGGTACTCAGGAATCAGTCGTGAAGGAGGATTAAAGGTCGCCAGCTCGTGTGGACTGGCTCAATAAATATGCAGAGCCTGAAGAACACCTGACAGTCAGGTAGCTGTAATCTGGGTCGTGATGCGTCGCAGCCTGGCTGGACTTCAGCGGTCCATCACAGAAACAGACTCATGTCTCCTTTTATTAACCTGCACTTCTCTGACTTGTATCAGAAACCTGAAACCTTTTTTTCTTCAGTGCTAAAGTTAAACTATTTTTGCCTCCATGTCACACCCAACCAGGAACCCACGGGTCTGAAAAGCAAAGCCAACGCTGTCTTGCCAACCCAGCTGTGCAGCGCATCTCTTTGTCTGTGTCTTTGCCAGACTTTGTGTTTGAACAATATTATAGTGAAATACAACTATTTATTACATTTGATGAACACTGACGGGCAACGGTGTTTATAAACTGCAGCTCAGAAAAGATATCCGAACATGCGTTCATATGCGCATGTACAAAATGAAACACGCGCATTCCGCATGGCAATCCTCATAGTCGCACATGATATAAAAACAAGATTATCTGTCTCTCAGTCAAGGATTAGATACAACCTTGGACTAATGCAAGATGGAGAGCTGTGAAGTGACATTGAATATTGATAATTAAAATGTTGATTAGCTTGGCAGACTGGATAATATGGATGCACATCTCTCAGTAAATCATAAGCATCACATATTCAGCCAAGTCATGGTATAAATAATATTTTACCTTTGAAAATGTATTAAAAGAAACCTGGGGGAGCCAGTTTGAATGGGACTGATGCAGCTGATGACATTGTCAAGTATTGTTATCTATATTTTACAGGGGCTGTGCTGAAGTTTGTCAGTAGAGTAGATGTTGGATCATCACTCAGTACAAGCACAGCTGATCCACATACAGCTTCAGCCTGTACACACAGCCAGAGATGTACAATGGAAAAGTTGCTGCTCCACCAAATGGCCCAGAAGATTGGCCCCCAGTCTTATCACACCCAAGGAGGACTGAGTTAGTGTGCACAGGTCCATTCAAACCACCACTGGATTTTTCTACAGGCAGGTACAGGAGGGTCCAATAGCAGAATTTAGCTTAGGGCCGCAAGGAGGTCAGTACCGGCTCTGATTCTGTTACAGACCTTCAGTTCATGTTTGCCTTTTTATTAACCGTGACCACGATTGTTGAACTTTAACCGTGTTGTGGTTTGCATGTGGAGGAATTGTAGAGAAAATTGAAGATAATCCAGGTTTTTGTAGAATTGTCCAATAGGGACATTTTTGTCTGCTGATACGGTCAAAAAAACTAAACGCTAGAGGCCAACCGATTTATCGTTTTGTAGATATTATCGGCCGATATATGCTACCTGCATCCGCGTTTATAACAGCCAATATGACTATTAAAAATCAGAAACAGAGAGTCGGATCCTTCCCTCATGTCATGAGTGTTGCATAGTTTGCCCAGCAGAGGGCGCGCTGTTAACAACGCTGCAGCACCACAGAATAAAACACCAGCTGACTGCAGTCTGAGGAACTCCTGGTAGCTCAGTGTTCCCGGTGAGTTGGTCTTTTGTCACGTCAATTACATGACTGAAATATTAATAAAAACAGCCCTCATCACTTTTCCTCTTCTGAGACCAGACTTGCTAACCCTCCCGTTTTTCAGGCTCAGCAGTGTTCTTGCGACCGATCCTCTCATTTCTCTCTCATTTATTACTTCTAAATATTTTCTAACATTGCCAACAGCAGATAACGCTGCCTGTTGCTAAATTAGAAACAAAGCTAATGCCGTGTTTATCAGTGGAGGAGGCTAACTTTAATGTGCCATTAAACTTTAGTGTTCAGTTACCAGAGGGGACTTACGAATAAATGTGAGCTGAACAAGTATCTAACACACAGTAGCAGGTCCTGGTTGTAGACAGTCATGTAGTATTAGATTAAATCAAGGGAAGCGTTTCCTCTGCGTCACTGTATCATATTTAATTATTTGCCTGTATCATTATTATGATAGCACTGACATGAGAGGCGATATATGGTATTATTGTTATTTTTAGTAGTAGTACTATATTGGTATTTTTTATAGTTAATACATACACTATTTAATTTAATGTTCATTAGTAGTAGTACTCTATAATTTATAATAAATCAGATATTTTATAAATGTTTTCTGTAGTTTTATACCATTTGACTCAAAACATTAATATATTTTGTTGTACTTTTGTTCAAAGTACTATTGCTAACAAGAAAAGTTTATTTTTAAACTGTATGTATGTCACGGTATCTTGGTGAAGTCTCAACATAACAAATGTTAGGGATGATCTTTGTTTATGTTATGCGTTTCTTTAAATAAAGGTGAAAAAGAATATCAGCTATCGGACATAAAAATCCCACATCGGTCGGGCTCTACAAAACACCACTACCAACTACCCCCCAGTTTTTAAACGCCAGGGAGTCAGAGCCGTGGTTGTTGAGAGAAAGTTAACACTGCTGCTCAACATTCATGGTTTCTGCATTCATTTGGATGGCGAGGAAAACTTCTATCTAATAGTTACTAACAACATTTTCCACTACAGCAGACAGTCAAAGGTCAACGGCAGCATACTGTATGTCAAAGCAGCCTCAGCAGCTACACAGTCAATAACATTGAGGTCAAGCATTAAATCTAGAGAGAGAGCAGAGATCTGACCTATGATCAGTTCATCACCCGAGAGAGAGAGACTCCAGTCTGCAGCGTAGCTCACTGATAAACCACAGAATTATATTTGGCTTAAAGCTCAAACGTTTTTCAATCGTCAGAGTACAGCAGCAGTAATTACATGTACATTGTGCACTCAGCTGTCGCTAAGAGGGTGGAAGTCTTTGGTTACTTTGATTCAGCTGGACAAAAAACCCACACCTCCATGTGCTGCTGAGAGCTGCTTTACTTTGCAGGAAGTATTACATTTAGATCAATAAATAATGATGATTTACAGATAAAAAACATAGTAAAGCAAGTGTTGAAGAGGAGACGGGAGATACAGTAGGTGCATGAAAGACTCCTCCTCCGGCTGCAGCTGAAAATACGTGCAGGAAATACATGAAAGTGAAACATGAAGCTAACCCTCCCTGTTTCTAATCCTCAGGTCCAAAACACAGATAGGAAATGTCCCGGCTGAGTCTTTGTTGTTGCAGTACATCTGTTGGCCGCGTCTAAATGTAGATATTGATCGCTTTATGCAACAGAGTGAAAGTTGAGAGGCAGGAGAGTGGGAGTCAGAGAGGCCGAGACCCTTCAGCTGTGAATCACAGCGAACAAACACAAGAAGGAGCCCAAAAAAGATTCAGTGCTGCCTGCTGCTGTGTGAGTCCCAGTTAAAGGGTGTATGTGTGTGTAGGTGTGCGTAAAGCTTCACCTGCTCATCTATTTTGAAAGAAGCACCCCTTCAAACACCCACGCACCCCCTCCCACCAGATGAAGCCGACTGCAGAAACACAACAAACCCACCGCACAGTCCACACGACGGCGTCCTGAACACTGACGGCAACATGAATTACACTTTATGAATGTTGTAGCAGTTGAAGGGTACTCTCGAGAGGGTACTCTTCACTTCGGCAGAAAATTAAATGTTTGTTCATCCTGTGGTGAGATTTCAACCAGCAGCTCATGGAAGAAACGTTTCAGCTGTGCAGGAGTGAGTCAGTCTAAAGATGACGTCTTTGTAGCACATGTTAAAATGGACAGAATTATCAATAAATATCCAGATAATGTAAATTGAATGGGCACGGTTTTTACACTTTGACAGCCTCGATGGTGATGCATATTGTGCGAGACGAGAGATGAAGTTCACTGAGGTCATGTGTCATCCAGGTCACAGCTGACCGACGAGGGTTTAAATCAAGAGCAACTGGACTCAAGGACGTTTTGTCTCTCATCCAAGAGGCTTCTTCAGTTTAGTTCAGGATAGTTTACCGAGCGGTTCCACACAAAACTAAATGGTACTTTACAGTTTCACGGCGGAAGCGAAAGGGAGGAACTTAGGCCCTCTCTACGCACTTACACACTTATGGGTATTCACTGTTTATTACAGTAGGTCAACCCAGCTAAAACTAATGTAGTCTACTTGCAATCAATCCTCCCTTCATGAAGGTAAAAGGTTTCAGAGAGCTGCTGTGTTGCTATTAGCTCTTATTTGTATTTACTGCTGCTCTTCCTAATATGTATGGTCAGTTGTAGATCTCTTGCTGTATTTGATGCTTTGTTGATGCTTGTATGTTGTTTCACAAATGTAAGTCGCTTTTATACAAAGCGACTTACATTTGTGAAACAACAATGCCAAATGTCTGCCAAATGAGTAAATGTAAATGTAAATGTGCTGCATTAGACTGACAGGTGTTTCTGTTAATTTGTCCATCCCATTTCAATGAGGGTAGACTAAATAACAGAAAAACTACATATGTACAGAGATAATACAAAGACCTGCAGTGGAAAGCTCTGGAAAAAGAGGACCTTGAGATCAGATGGTGCATGAGAATTATCACCAAATGTACTTAGATTATAGTTTTAATAGATTATAGTAATATATATATATTTATATATACACCTCATTGACATATACTTTTGTTTTTGTCCCCATTCATCTTGAGCTCTAAGATCTAAGAACTGTCTCTATGTACACGAAAGGCATATTTCTCTCAAATATTATTCACAAATCTGTCAAAATCTGTGTTAGTGAGCAGTTCTCCTTTGCCAAAATGTGCAGTTTCACTGTATTGGGTGTGCCAAACGCCACCGAATGTGAGCATTTACCCACTCAAGTTGGTTACGAAGACAAACTGCCGTCAGGTCGAGACCCCGATGAGGCCGACGAGCATGCAGATGAGTTTCCCTGAGACGTTCCTGACAGTTTGTGCAGAAATTCTTTGGTTATGCAAACTGATTGTCGCAGCAGCTGTCTGGGTGGCTGGTCTCAGACCATCTTGGAGGTGAAGATGCCGGATGTGGAGGTCCTGGGCTGGTGTGGTTACACGTGGTCTGCGGTTGTGAGGCCGGTTGGATGTACTGCCAAATTCTCTGAAACACCTTTGGAGACGGCTTATGGTAGAGAAATGAACATTTAATTTCCCGGGCCACAGCTCTGGTGGACATTCCTGCAGTCAGCATGCCAACTGCACGCTCCCTCAAAACTTGTGATCTATGGTATTGTGCTGTGTGATGGAACTGCACATTTTGGAGTGGCCTTTTATTGTGGCCAGCCTATGGCCTTTTATTGTGGCCAGCCTAAGGCACACCTGTTCAATCCCCATGCTGTCTGATCAGCATCTTGATATGCCACACCTGTGAGGTGGATGGATTATCTCGGCAAAGGAGAAGTGCTCACTAACACAGATTTAGACAGATTTAAGAGAAACAGGCCTTTTGTGTACATAGAGAAAGTCTTAGATCTTTGAGTTCAGCTCATGATGAATGGGGGCAAAAACAAAAGTGTTGCATTTATAATTTTGTGTATATATGTAAATTATAACTGATGTATTTCATGTTGTAGCATGTGGAGCTTCTATTATAAACTGTCTTGGTAGTTTCATCTTTAACACTTTCTCTGGTCAATCAATGAGGTGTATATAAAGTATACAGTTGTATAAAAAAGAATTGCTCAAATAAAGGGTCAAATACCTTGAAATTGTACTTCATGGAGTACTTCAACAACTGATAGTAACAAAATATGAATAATTACTGCAGGTGTGACTCACCTGTTTGACCTTGCTGAGCTCCTCCTCCAGCTGATGGTGAACTCTCTGAGACTCGATCAGCTGCTCCTGAAGAAGTATGGAGTCACCAGGAAATATGACTTGGCCTTTACTGTTTTTATTTTAACTTTTTAAAAAACACTGAAATTCAATTGATTGGGTGAGAAAAACATGACGTTATCTCGCTGGAAGTAAACATCCTGACACAGGTGTGTTTTACCTGAAGTCTCTTGATCTCCCTCAGAGCCTCGATGTGCTCCTTCCTCAGCCGCTCCATCTCCTCAAGGTCCTCCGAGTCCGACGGCGACGGCTGCACAAACACACAGTCATGTTTCCATCACTTTTGGGGACATTACATTGACTTACATTCAATCCCTGGAGACTCACCATAACCACTACTTGCCTAAACCTGACCCCTAACCTCTAACCTTAAACTGAATATTCACCCTAAAATTTAATGATTTACATAAAGGGGACCTGCATTTTGTCCCCATAAGGGAGGCGAGTCCCTACAATGTCCAAACAGATTTCTGTCCCCACAACATTAGTAATACCCGACCAATGGAAATATACATTTTTCAATACAGGTATTATTTTTAATTACCCTATGAATAAACCCTCTGAAACTTCAGCCGTTACTGTTTAAAGCTATTTATCTAAATAATAAATAAAATATTATTATTATCTGGCTTTAATGGACATTAAAGGGTTAAACAATGATTCGGTTTCTTGTGCGTTTATAAATCCCTTTTAAAACGTAATTCTGAAGCAATGTCTACAGTCACCAGGACATCCACTTCAAGGACTTCTCAATAACTTTAAATCACATTTTTAAGTTCAGGTTACATTCGGTGCTGTTCTCTGTTCTCTATTATAGTCATTATCACCATATCTCATCTTTAGACTCAAACCAACAACCTGTCAAAAATCTGTAGCTCTCAGCTCCGAGCCCATCGGTTCCTGCTGAAGACTTCTCACAGATTTATAGTTTCATGTTTAAAAAGGCTCAGTAACTTCTTCAAACATTGTGGTTTCTATCACACAAACAGGAGGAAGTAGACCATCTGTTGGGGACTACTTTCAGCGGCGGATGAATCCACATGTGGTGCTGTAGTTCAGAGTCAGAATAACCTACAGTGTGTGTGTTCGCGGTGATGAAGGAACATGTGACCCGGCGCAGCAGTGAAGCTCACTGATGGGTTTAATAGTTTATACGGCTCAGCTGAAAAGGAGACTCAGGACTCGTCACTGCTGGTTTGGACCATGAGGTTTATCACGTTCTGTCCTGCTGTATCTCATTTCAGTATGAACAGCTGTTTCTGCTGCTTGTTGCCCTCAGGCTGCGATTGATTATCGGTCGGATGCCCGTGTGACTCTGGCGGTGTAGAAAATCTTTACAGCCGGCTGACAGGATGGGTCACGCGTCAACAGGTCGATGTTGGAGTGTCCACATTGAGCGGTCGGAACCGGCATACCAGAGCATCACACCAGCTAATGACCAAACACGAGGAGGACAGGGATCTGATCACACTCCTGCATGAGGACACTTTTATACTGTTATTTCTTTACATTCATTGAGTCTGATTCGTGTTAGTTGTTACAGTAAGAAAGAGTTTGTGAAACAGCATTTGTTTTTAAATATAGTTTAGCATTCCCTTCTTGTTCTAAATGACTGCACACCAACGTTTCAGTGCCTCAGCTGTTACTGTGAGAGTAATTTTATGTTTGCACAAATTACAAATATATTCTGCTTTCTTTGTTCTTCTTGCAGTGCAGAACATAACAAGCTTTTGAGGGTTTCATGTATTGTTGCACTGCTTGTGCAGATAATAGCCAAGCAGAGATAAAGATGGAAGCTCAGAAGTCCAAATTTCACCAGTTTAAGGTGGAGTCAGCGAGTCTAATCCAACACATGTTTTTCATCAGATTCAGATAATGTCTCTTGGCGGTCCGATAGCTGACCGCATTGTGTGTCTGCTGAAAAACAATCCAGTGTTTGTGCTCAGCCATGCCTCTGTAAATGGGAAACAAACAAAGTGGCGGACACCGCCGCACAACACCGCTCCAGCCATGATGTTTGTGTCAGGTAACGTTAAACGACTCGTCTTTAATTCAGCTTGCTTTCTAGTTCACGAAAGCCTGCTGCTGTTTAGAGCTGTAACCATTAGTCAATTAATCGATTAGTTAAAACTATTAAATTAATCTCCAACTATTTTGACAATTGATTATTAGATTTGAGTCATTTTTTTAAAGAAAACACGTCCCAATTCTCTGATTTCAGCTTCTCACATGTGAATATTTTCTGGTTTCTTTGCTCCTCTGTGACAGTAAAAGGTAATTTATTTGAGCTTTGGGAAACACTGATCATTAACTGAACATTATTTACCATGTTCTCTTGTTTTGCTGGCTCTGGGACCGTCTCACCTTCTCTGCTGTTAGCTTCACAGCAGCAGCTTTAACAGCAGATTGCTACCCCACAACTCAGTTAGCTACAAGACTCGCTGCGTCGTCGTTCGCTCTGCATGGTCCTTAACAAGCTCCTGGTTTTGGTTCAGACCTAAACTTCAGAGGTGGCAGATCACAGAACTAGCTGTTGTGTGATTCGCTGTTTTTGCTGTTCATTGTGTTTTTAAGGGTCAGTGCTGCTGTGAGTTCGTACCAGCGGGTTTGTGGGTGACTCCAACAAACTGGACAGGTCATCAGATGTGAACCTCGACCCCGGCTGGGTGACGGTCAACTCCTCCAGCTGAGGCGTGAACAGCTCCCTGATCAGGCCCTCAAAATCTGTGAACACAGCGTACAAAACACAAGAACAAATATTCTGAATTCTAGTTTCATGGTTTTAGTATCCATTTCGGTTACTGATGCAGTTTAACGACAGATAAAGGTGGTCAAATAGGTCAAATAGGTCACACAAGGACTATTAGGCTTTAGCCTGCAGTCTGAATGCAGCCTTCGAGAGTTTAGATAACTTGAGAATTGGATGAATTTGCGTAAAAGTTGCAAGATAAAAATACTGCATTACAAGTCAAAGTCCTGCTTGTTGGTATGGAGTTTCTAAGAGGCTTGTTCAAATTAAAGTTTGGCTGCGCCCCAATCTCCTTATAATGGAGGAAGAGGCTGTAAAGAGGTCGCTGTGTTGTTTGTTAGTTATTGATTGGTTTTATGGATTATTCACAGGTGTTCCAGGCGTTGGTCAGGAAACGCTTTTTGTGACAGAAACACCTGAAGCTAACGAGAAAAGTCCTGACGGCTCAGGACTTGGGTTTATAACGGTACTGAAGGCTTAAAGGTTCAGTGTGGAATATTTAGAAGGATCTATTGACAGAAATGCAATATAATATCCATAACGACGTTTTCAGTGGTGTGTAAAGACCTTAAATAATGAACCGTTTGTATTAACTTAGAATGAGACATTTCTATCTACAGACACCGCGGGTCCTCTTATGTCGCCATGTTGCGCCACCATGTTTCTACAGTAACCCAAACGGACAAACTGCTCTACAGAGCGCGTTTCGTCGCTACATTTATCTGCTCTGATAATGATAATCCAACACATCTTTGTAGTAGCGTCCATGTTGATTCCACATTCAGACTTAAGAGCACATGAACACGGAACACAATCGGAAGAACGACTGGTGAGGGTTGTGAATTGCAACCAGCGTGCATTCACTTGCTCCTCGGATGATCCCATTTACCAAGTTGTGAAGTAGTTCTTCCGACTTAGTATTATCCAAGCACATAAACAACACGCAGACATCTAGTTCACTCTACATGGCAAAATAACCGCAATACTACAAATTACAAATTACACGTTTGCAAAATATGCAATATGTGATTTTGTACGAATCAAAGTTCTGTATACTTCTTTGTGCCCCATGTAGACTTTATTTATATTTTTTCAATGAAGATTTAAG
The DNA here is from genome assembly GCF_021292245.1 of Micropterus dolomieu. Classification (NCBI taxonomy): domain Eukaryota; kingdom Metazoa; phylum Chordata; class Actinopteri; order Centrarchiformes; family Centrarchidae; genus Micropterus; species Micropterus dolomieu. Next base: position 26,537,665 of record NC_060163.1, on the reverse strand, counting down.
GAGGCAAATATTCTGATTATATTCTGACGCCACATGAATGCACCATCAGTCACCTCTCACCCCTCCCATTGCAAGCGAGCAGGAGAAGCTACGATGGCCGACACGCTTTGTCGGCTCTGAGCTAAATAATACGTGTGCTCCTGACTTTGTCCAAATTTCACTTCTCTTCTTGCTTCTAATAAACCAGACAACTACTACCACTACTACTTAGTTAGTTAGTTAGTTGCTGTTGTTCTTCTTTGTACAAATTCAATGTAGATAGAAATGTCTCATTCTAAGGTAATAAAAACATAATGGTTCATTATACTGCAAGTACAACATGGAGGAAGTAGGACAGCTCTTGGGACTGAAAGGGTTAAGAGGAAAAACAAACTAAAAGTTACCGAGGTTAATTCAGGGTTAGGGGGTTTTGTGATTTGAGTGTTGCAGTCTTACCCGTGAAGGCCACCGTCCCGGCTGGATCGGCTTGAAGTCTGGACCTGAGCGCCTGCTGCTGAGCCTCTGTGGGCTTCAGCCCGAGCAGATCCAGAGCCTGCACACACACAGATCAATAATCAGCTCACAGTGGTGACGCCCTGAATGTATTCTGTCACTATCCAAATAAAACCCTGTATCTCCGCTTAAACCTAAACCTAAACCTAAAACACAATAAAGAATTCAAACAGTTTGTTACTTTCATTAACGCAGCATTTGGACTGCAGCTGCAGCGAATCATTATTTTCAGAACTGACTTAGTTTTGAAAAATAAGTTACCTCAACTATTAAATATCAACATTGTTTTTTAATTTATTTTCTGTAAATCAACCAATTGATTAATTGACCGTGTCAGCACTAATGAGTTCCCCAGGATCATGTTTCAGTGTTTCAGAGGACTGAAAGCTATAATTTAACAAATAAATGAGCGATAACAAACACACCCACCTGCTCCACCCTCTCCAGTCTGAGGCGGCAGCTGGTGCTGAGGGAGCATCTCCTCTGAGGAGGCTGGCTGCTGACGGCCTCTGCAGACGGAGACAGAGCCACACTTTCAAAAGTACGCTCATCTATCATTGTCGGGTACAAACAGAACAACATGACTGCAGACCATCAACTGGTTTTCACAGCACTGCACACATAAGACAGCAACAACATACAGTAATAGTTCACACTCAGACCAGTTCATGAGTCTTTTTTTATTGCTGTTAATGTGCTCTAAAAGTAAAAATGAACTGCCAATGAACTGTCTGCAGGCAGCCTTATCAGTGAGCTGCTGGTGAAGGATGTTAGCGCTACCTATTATGAGTTTTGGGAAGGTAGTGAAAAAGAGAGTTTGGAGCCCTAAACATCCTCAGTTACGTCAGCTCTTATTCATCAAAAATGCAGCTACACAACAAGACAAACGTCATTTTCAACAGTTTTCTGACAGCGGAGCAGTTTGAAATGTTGCAGTGAGTAATGCAACAGTCAGCAGCAGCAGACACAGCGAGCTGTTAGATAAAGAGGGGTTAAGTGTCTTGCTCAGGGACACATGGTGGATGTGTCACAGTGGGGAATTGAACCCGGGTCTCTCACACCAAAGGCATGTATCTTCCTCCTGTACCTCATGTTGTCTGCAGCAAAAAGTCAGATCATGACTGCTGACATAATTATGGAGAATACCAGTAACTGCCCTGTGGCATTAAAATGCATCTGCTGTTACCATAGTAACTACAGGTATCTCATGCACAATAACGGCGCAGCTGCATAATAGCATCAAAACTGGTTGATTTATAAATCATGCCAATCAGAGTTACATTTACAATAACTATCACTCCTCAGTGAACTCCTCGGCTGCAGGTCTTGTAGTTAAGTAGGCCTGTCTAGATTTATCATTATGGATTTAGGCCTACCATGTTTTTAAGGACTCTCTTCACACTGATATAAGCTAATAAAAATTTTACTTTTTGCAAAAGTTGAAAACATTAAACAGTAGGCAAATTTTTTATATATTTATATTTCTATTTATTCATGTACTGTATTCATACCGAGGCAAATTCCTCATATGTGAAAATGTACCTGTGAAAATAAACCCGATTCTGATTCTGATTTTGCTTAGAACAAATGTAGTTGAGGACCCCTGATGTTGAGGTCAGTGAAATAATAGCCAACTTCCATTGGTGGTTAAAAATAAGGGCCAAAGAGACATCGGTGCATGACAATGTTGGTTGGCATTAGCAACCTGCTGGTAGCTAGTTATTTATTATACTAACGCTTGTGACATTAAAATTACCACCTTTTTAATGTAAATAAGTACATGACTTCATTTACAGTCCAGTGTTTCCTGTTTTCCCAGTCCAGTGCGGCCCGCCACAGTCTAATCTGTTTCACCGGTTTCTTAATGTAGCGAAAACATTCTCAAACTTCCCATTGTAACATTAAATGTCACTGTTTTTATCTGTCAAACAAACTGAAATTGAAAGCGCCACATGGCTTTATTCCCTTATCAAATCACAAAAGAGTGCAATTTAATTAAATAAGCTTATCCTGTGTAAATAAGCTTATCCTGTGTACAGGGTCACGGGGTAAATAAGATATTAAATCAATATAAATAAGTTATTTTTGGGGAGGTTAAAAAAGCTTTTACTCTGAGTAAATTTTAAATGAGCTACTATTTACTTTTCATTGAGTAGATTTTTAAACAGGTAACTTTACTTGTATTTAAGCAAAGGTTCATCAGGGTAATCATAGTTTTACTTAAGTAGAATATTTTTATACTCTTTCCACCTCTGACTGTAGAGAATAATGCAGCTGAATGACATCTGACAAACTGAATCCTGCTCTCCTTTAAACAGCAGCCACGCTCTGAAATCTACAGCAGAACCCAAAGAATGTTTCTGTTTCATTCATTAATAAAGCTTCAATCTGAAACATGTTACTGGCTGAGATAACATGTAGATTAGATTATATTCTGCAGGAATAATGATTTATACATGATGAATGTCCACGTTTTCACATCACCTTGCAGGGCAGGACTGTTTTTTACACCAGCCACACTTCACATGCAGATATATTCCACGTGTAGACGACGTGTGCAGGAATGTGGAGGAAGGAGTGTAAATGGGATGTGGTTCGTCAGACGCCTCCGTTATTTTCACCTTCACCGTGTTAAAGCAGAGCCAGTGCAGATTAACACCTGTGCGTTAAGTGTCAACTGAAGGGTGGGGCAGATATTTAACGGAGCAAGAAATCTTCCAAACACTGTCTGGAGTCACAGGTAGTGCAGCTTGTGTCCTCCGTCCTGTGTGACTGATGAATTCAAGCATGTATTTCCTGTTTAGGTGAGAGCTGAGGTCAGAGAGTTCACCTGTGTTTATATTTGCCCCACAAAATCACACAAATGGCCAATAAAAGTGAAGCACAGAGCTTGGAAATGGAGACGGCACTAACCATCGCCTTGTTTGGTGGCTTTTACGACCAGATATTACCGTCAGTTCACTTCTGAATGTTCTAATATTCAGCCACATTATCTAAATTAGTTGTAAATTATTTGTACAAGGTTAAACTCTTTTAAGCAAGTTAAGCTAACCCAAAATGTTAATCTGTCATTGCACTGAAACACAACGTCATTACGTACCATAGCTCCAAGTTGAGCCAGGAGGCCGCTACTCTTTCCGAAATAATTTTATTTTTTGGATTTGTTTTGTTTTATCGTGTTCTATTGTCTGACAGTTTGTGTCCTAAAGGACTTATTTAATAATGATCAATCCCTATGTTATTTTTATAATAACTGATAAAGAAATCAACAGAAAGGGACACAAAACGACCACAAAGCGATGTCCGTCTGGTGGTAGACATTTCTTAATGATTCCCATTTAAACACTAAAATCCACTGCTTAACAAAGATTCCTCCAAACCGGTTTACGACTTTACTGTTGGAGGTTCCCTTTATTACTAAACGCCCTGAACAACCGCCGTCATTTCGGTCTTTGGGTGTGATGTCAGACGGCGAACACAGCGACGCACATATGGAGAAAGACCTCAGCGTCCCTCACACACACAGAGACGGGACGATGCTTCCCAACTCCTAAACCAATCGTAGGCCAGACCTCCCGCCCGCCTCACTTCCTCCTCCAACAGGCAGCAAACCGCACGCCATCTGTCCCTCTTGCTGCCTCCTCTCCCGGCTGTCCTTTTATTCACACCTCCCAGCATACAGCAGCTCCTCTGCGCACACGCTCTGCAGTTATTGCTGATACAGAAGCAGATATGAATAGATGTATAGTTCCTGTGTCATGACCTCTGGCCTCTGATTGGCTGACGGCCCTTAAGACTGCAGATATGAGGGGCTTTTTTACTACAGAACTTGATGGCGCTTCTTTAGGTCGTCAGCGGGTAACTGAGAGCACAAACGATGTTGCAGGTGGTGAAGCTGTAGGGTTTCAGGCCAGATAAACCCACAGTGGTGATTTCTGCGACGGTATAACCGCAGGGACTGAAGAATCAGCTCCACCAGCTGTTTGCCCCCATCAGCCAATCAGCTCGTGTTCTCACAGCGGTAGCACTACGTTTGATTAGTTATTAGAGAATTACAGAAACATACCAGGGTGTGTTTCAGGGATGCTGTCGCTCTCTGCTGGGGAGGAGACCTGAGTCGGCTCGGTTCTGGCCGGAGACACTCGCACCTGCAAACATTAACACAACATATTAATATTGGTTTGATAAGAGTGCGTTCATGTGTGTCACAACCTCATCTCAGTGCAGAGAGATGCTGATCGACTCACTGATATTCCTGCTCTTCACCCCTCTGCTTTTCCCTACAGGTTCCAAGTGACTTAATCAAAAAAAAATTCTGATGAAATCTTAAAGGAGACCTATTAAGCTTTTCCACATTTGATGACTTATCTACAGTGTTATAATGTTGGATGTTCATGGTAAACATGGCCAAAGCTTCAAATAATGAGGCTTAAGCATTTATAAGAAATCCCTGTGAGCAGAAACCTCAGATTTCATCCTGTTTTGAACGCTTTCAACGTTTTCAACAGCTTTTTCAACCAACGGCTCCGTAATACGACACACGGAGCCAGATGGAGCCGCTGTTCCTTATATGGTCATTTGCTCTGCACGGCAACGCTCAGTCTGTCTGTACCACTCAGCAACAGCCTGGTAACACGCTTCAGGTCTTGGCCAATCAGAAGACAGTGGGCTTTGAGAGGGGGGCCTTAAAGAGACAGGAGCATCTACAGCTTGTTTCACACAGAGGCTGAAATGAAGGCCTACATGAAGAGACAGTATAAGAAAGAAACTTACTTTTCTGAACTTTGAATCATGCAAAGCTGCTATACAGAACTAAAATGTAGGAGTGATAAGTCCATTTGGTTTTAAGCCTGTTTGTCATTAGCCAGAATTAGCATCCCATCTAATATCACGGTTAATGTGAATTACAGATGCACATTGCTAGCCAAGCTAGCCAGCCCCAACATCTCATCCAAATATGGTCACATCTTGTTCCAAAAAACCAAGATGGCAACGGCCAAACTACCAAACTCTTTTACACAGGTAATGGTTTTAAAGAAAACAAGAGTGATGAAAATAATTTGGCTTTGAAAAGCAGTAAATCTTGACTTGTAATGTCTCAAATTAATCATATTTGGTTTAAACAAAGTTCATTCCAGACAAAAACAGTTCAGTCTCCCTCCTCGTGTGGACCTCAGGTCTGTACTGAAGCTCATACCTGTGTGACGTTGACTGCTGGCAGAGTCTCACAGGCAGGGTTCCGGCTGGAGGTGATCTTGGTGACCACGGTGGGCTGAGGAGGCATGGCGCCCAGCCCCGGGGGCCTCATCTGGGGTCCAGTTCCGCCGCCAGACCCCTGGAGGGAGATGGGGCTGTGAGGCCCGCTGCTGGAGCTGGAGGATGATCTCCGCCTGATGAAGGCAATTTCCACCGTGGGGTCGGGTCTACAACACACAGGGCTGTTTTCAGATTTTTGGTGAATTCAGCATTTATAAACATTTTAACTTCCATATTTACTGTAACATCTTCTTAGACAACGAGAGCATTGGCAGCTTCTGTAAGACTGAATTTCCCATGAACCCTCTGTGAAGGTTCTCAGTCACCCAGGTCATGGATATCCAAGGAAGGTTCACCTTTGGCCTCAGGTGTCTGCACCGACCACAAAAACTGTTCTTAATACAGCCAGGAGCACTAACGAACCAGCGATCATCTTGATGACGACCCCGCAGGGGTTAAATGGCTGAGTTTCCCAACCAGTCAGTCAGAACTGAAGAAGTCTCTCGAACGAGAGACGAAGTGTCTCAGAGTTCAGCTGCCCTTCAATTAATCTTCCTTGGATTCCCATGAACCCTGGGAACTAACCTATTACGTATTAGATACTGAATGACCAACGTATATTTCTCACTCACTCTAAAGTAATTACTTCTGAACCTATAAAATATAAACATCCATAACCATCCACATACGCGGTATGAGGCCTCTTTCTAAATAAGGTTTTTGACTTTACACACAATCTTGATCACGCATTTATAAATAGCTATTCAAACAATCAATCAAGTTTTATTTAAAGAGCAAAATCACCAAAAGACATGGTCCTAATAAACTTTAAAAAATAAATTGAAAAGAAAAAATAAGCATAATGTATAATAAAATACAGAATGCATGTGATTTAACATAAGATAAAATCAACAAACTAAAATAATAAAACCTATTTAATAACTTAAAATTAGCTCAACCCTGCCCTAAGTAAAAGCCTTATCAAACAGAAAATTCTTAAGTCTGGCCTTAAAAGTGATGTCTGAATTCCATAGTAAAGGCGCTTGATAACTAAATGCTATTGTCACATTTATTCCAGCAGCATCTTATTTTCAAGCCAAACTCCTCTGTTCGTGTTTCTTTTGTGTCTTGAATAATGTATTAACCCCTTAGAGAAAGTCTCCAGGTGTGCCGGACCTGAGCTTGGTGCGTGTCAGGATGCTCCTGGCCTCCTCGTACGTCACTCCGATCAGGGACTCTTTGTTGATGGACACCAGCTGGTCCCCAACCTGCAGCCTGCCGTCCTGAAACAGCACAAACGTTCAGGTCCTGGTGCTCGAGGTGCCAGCGGAGGTACTGGGACTAAGAAAAACTGGGTTTTTTTGTGACTTTTGGGTTCAACCTTTTGTGTTTCTTAGAGCACAACATTTGGCTTTTTTAGTAAAAAAGTAGAACCCTTGTACAAAGGTTTGATTTTGACTCAGCCCACATGGAACACCAGCAATCTGAGGTTGATGAAATGACCTTTTTGAGACCAACAAGGCAGGAAAACCCAGAGTTTTGATGCGTTTGGCTTCAGGCTGGACAGACTAGAGAGTAGGCTAGGCGGTGTGACATATATACTGCGTAGACCGTGGGAGCTGACTGTCTCCCCTACCATTGCCTTAACAGGACCCCCCCATCCCCACCCACAGAAAAAAAGAAATTAAATTATTATTATTTACCTTATTTATGTGCTCTCATTTGATTTAAGCTCAGCTTTTGATTGAATCACACAATTTTGCTCTGCAGACAGAGCTGTTGTCTTAAAGGAGAGATTTAAAGTTAATTCATGACCTTGTTACCAGAAGTTTAACCTCACCACAAGGTCCATGGACGTTTTCACCCAAGCCAACATGCACAAGAGATCTGCTCAGAAATATGAGAATTTGAAACTACAAGTTCAGTTTTTTGGTGTAAATGTGAGCGTGACTGGGTGTTTGTCTATGTGTGGCCCTGCGATGGACTGGCGACCTGTCCAGGTTGTATCCCGCCTTTCGACCGATGTCAGCTGGGATTGGCTCCAGCCCCCCGCGACCCTGTACGCAGGATAAGTGGTCGACGATGGATGGATGGAGTTCAGCTTTTTCATGTAGTGTTGTAGTTCTCGAGACCGGTCTTAAGACCACTTTTTGATGGTCTTGGACTCATCTCGGACATTGAGGACTCGGGATTTTATTTCAAGACCAGTCAGACCTTTGGGAATATCAAGAAATTGCTTTTGCATTGTCTGTTTTATTTGTTAACATCCTAAATTTGATTGGATGTAAAACTTGTTGCTTCAAATCCAGCCAATAACCCTAATTAAAAATATGTTGTTCCACATTTTATTGTGTGTCATGTAATGTGGGGAACTGGTCTTGGTCTTGACTCAGTCTCAGCCCCTAAAAGTCTTGGTCTTGTCTTGGTCTGGATAAACTCTGGTCTTGGTCTTGACTTGGTCTCGGTTTGGTCTTGACTACAACACTAGTTTCATGAACCTGTTCTTATTGTCAGACATGCATTTACATGTTACGCTGCAAAAACCAAATTAGGAATAAGCTCAAATTGCGTTTATATTTTTAATATTGTTGCCACACACTTGTCATTTATACTAAACGGTTTCAGAGTTGCAGTTCCAGGGACTTGGGATCTCAAAGAATCTCGCGTGATTAAACAAGACTTCAGAGACTAACATGGAGGCAGACTTTCGTCGTCACCTGCTTGATCTTGTGTGTTGCTGTGTTTTGCGGAGAGAAACTAAAGAAGAGAATCAAACCGGATGAACTCGAGGCTGAAAAGAGGGAATCAGCAGGTTTATACATTTTACGCTGGGGACGCTTCCTGCTCAGCTCGCTCTCATTGGCTGCTGCTGGTTTCTAATCCAGTGGGCGACCTTCAGATTCTGTCTGCAAAGCCCTCACACTACAGGATCATTAACGCTGAGAATCTATTTAGACCAGCCTCGGCCCAGGAACAGCCTCTGATCATCCGGAGGCCAATTCGGACTCCGCCCTGTTGGAGTTTGGCCAAACATTAGCTGCTGTTTCCAAGGTCAAGAATGAACTTTCAATAAAGTTAAAGTTCTGACACAAAAACAATGTTACGATTAAGTCTGCAATGATGTTGCTTTTGCTGGATTTGTTTATCTTTTAATTAATAAATTGATAAAGGTTGGGATGTGTACGTCGCACAATCCAAATGATTACAACACTTCTCTTTATTACAGCGCTCAGCTAGGACGCCGACCTTCTGGCAGTCTCCTCCAGGCACTATTTCCTGAATCAACACCATTGGTCCTTCTGCACGGTTAGCTCCGCCCTTGATGACCAGCCCCAGGCCTGTTCCCTTGGCCACGCATATCAACTGAATGACGCTGTCACTGGGGAGAGAGAGGTGGGAGAGAGAGAGGATGACACTAAGCATGATTAAAAACCACAAAGCCATGCTGCCGCTCACATTCAATCCCACCATGACATAATCTCTAACCCTCCTCCTCTTCCTCTCTCTAGCTCTCTCTCTGGTCCTCCTACACTTCTCTGTGAAATTGCTGAAGATGCTTTTCACTATTTTTAGCTGTTGCTGGTGTTTCCATGCTGCAGAAATACAATTTAACAGTTTTATGTAACAACCTTCTGAAAAGACCTTCAGAGAGCAGCTCTTTGTTTACTTCCTGTAGCTGCAGAGGGTTATAAGCGTTCGCAGCAGTAAATCATAACTCATTTATATGTTCCCAGTTTTCATTTTAAGGTGCCTCGTTTTTGCAGGAACATTCTACACTCCTTTTTTGTAGGGTTGAATAGTTCAATAAAAGCTTTTAATATGTACCGATTACATATTATATTATACCGGTTTCATTTGTTCTTCAGAGCTGCAGCACAATTTGGGATCTTGCCTTTCCTGAGAGGATAAATGAGGTCTGCTTTGATGCAGGAGTCTAAAAACTTTAATAGTATTTTATTATTATCATTAAATAAAGAGATACACTGCCGGTCAAAGTTTTTAGAACGACTTTTCTAGTTTGTACGTAAATCTATGTAGTTCAAGTCCAGTGAAAAACCTTAATTGGTACAAAAGTAAGCAGCAAACTGCCAAAGTTAAAAACGTTTACATCACAAAAACAGACATAAAATGAACAATTAAATGAAGGAATTTTGTTCATTATTCATTGTAGGATCAACCGATGACCAGCTGTCTGTGGGAGCTTCAATTTAAGATTTGTGTCAACTAAAAGTTTAAATAAATCTAAGCCGCAGAGCTCTGATTGCCAACGCATAACATGTAATAACAAAAGGTGGTATTTAATTACATTTGTAGGCAGCATGCTATTAATGTGGTATTTTAAGTGAAGGAAACTGTAAATGCTAAAACAGAAAGTGTATGATTCATTATGCAACTTTATTTTAAACTTCAGTTATTAATCTGTCATTTAAAGACAGAAATCTAAACATTGGATATTATTGGAAAATGACTGATAGTTTATATTTTTATTATTATTAGTTTACCTAAAAATTGCATTAGTTTATTAAATGACTCTAATCAAATGTCTCAAAAGTCTCGTTCTGGTGGGATCCGACTGGCTTCCAGGTAAGAAGTTATTTCCATAAAGGCTGAAATCTGCTGCCACCGTGTGATTACTGCCTACCTGAAGGCGTGCGAGGACATGTGCATGGTGTAAGGGGGGGCGTGGGTGTAGGCTGTGACCCCCTCTTTAGGACTGAGGAGCTGGGGGCTCTCTGATCTGGAAGAGGAGGAGGAGGAGGCGGTGTCCGTCAGCTTCCCTGAACAGAGATGACAGGAAGAAGAAGAAACCAGAGAGAGAGAGAGACAGAGAAGAAAGAGCGAGAGTGGAATAGAAAGTGAGGGGGAGGTGGAGAAAAATGAAAACACAGGTTTAATCAGATCCATTTTTTAATATTTGTAATCATAAATCTTCTGCTTGAATCCAAAGGTGGAGGCGGAGAAATGGATGTGTGTTTGTGTCTCATCTCTATATGTGTGGGGACAAATCTGACTTTTGAACCTTGTGAGTGAGGACATTTCCCAAAGTAAAGACATTTTCATCTGTGACACAAGAGGACATACTGTTTTTGGAAAGTAAAGACACTTTGAGGATGTGGGGATGTTGTACGTCACAGGAGAACAATTTTATAAACTCTGAAAATGTCTAAAAAGATCAGGACACCTCTGAGAACATTTGTGCAGCCGGCACTTCATTAGCAATCACAGAGCACGGTTTTAAAAACTTCAACTCAGAGCAGGAATGCGCCCGTTTTTCTCCCCATCGTTCATTCGGGTGACAACAGAGGAAGGCTGAACTTTCATCAACATTGTTCTTGAAACGTTCAGCTGGCTAGAAAGTAAGTAGGTCTCACATCACCTGTCAGATAAACTGAAGGCCTAAACCCAAAATGCAGCGCTGACGTTAAAACAAACCGATGCTCAGCTGCTCGGCAGGACACACGACCCCCTGTACTTAGTGGTAATGTTTGTGAATAAAAGGCCTTAAGCTGGCCACAATAAAAGGCCACTCCAAAATGTGCAGTTCCATCTCACATCCACAATGCCACAGATGTCGCAAGTTATAAGGGAGCGTGCAATTGGCATGCTGATTGCAGGAATGTCCACCAGAGCGGTTGCCCGTGAAACGCTGTTTCACAGATATTTCCTGGGCTGACTGGTGGTTGTGTGCGTGACACAGGCGCCGATTGCCACAATACACGTCTTTCTGTTGTGCATTTTTCCTGTCCATCAAACCCCGACGATTTCACCCACCACCACCAAGTTACCCGCGAGTGGCGGCTGCTACTTTCATTTCCTGTGTGACACTAAAGTTTATGTTGTGCAAGTTTCGGTCAAGCTTAAGGCCTTTGTACAACAAGAAGGCAAGGTGCAGCGTAACATGCAAAGTTGATGCAGGCTGGTTTACTCTCGCGTGTCATGTGACTAGAGTGTAATCGCAGCATTTGCGATTAGAAAATCATAATTTTATTACATCGCGATAATATCACAAATGCAATTAACCATTCAGCCCTAACTGCCAAATTCTCTGAAACGCCTTTGGAGATGGCTTATGGTAGAGCAATGAACATTCAATTCACGGGCAACAGCTCTGGTGGACATTCCTGCAGTCAGAATGCCAACTGCACGCTCCCTCAAAACTTGCGATATCTGTGGCATTGTGCTGTGAGATGGAACTGCACATTTTCGAGTGGCCTTTTATTGTGGCCAGCCTAAGACCTTTTATTGTGGCCAGCCTAAGGCCTTTTATTGTGGCCAGCCTAAGACCTTTTATTGTGGCCAGCCTAAGGCACACCTGTGCAATCCCCATGCTGTCTGATCAGCATCTTGATATGCCACACCTGTGAGGGGGATGGATTATATCGGCAAAGGAGAAGTGCTCACTAACACAGATTTTGACAGATTTGTGAACAATATTTGAGAGAAATACGCCTTTTGTGTACATAGAGAAAGTCTTAGA
>NC_060163.1:26493573-26525339 GCF_021292245.1 Micropterus dolomieu | reverse complement strand
TTTGGGAATATCAAGAAATTGCTTTTGCATTGTCTGTTTTATTTGTTAACATCCTAAATTTGATTGGATGTAAAACTTGTTGCTTCAAATCCAGCCAATAACCCTAATTAAAAATATGTTGTTCCACATTTTATTGTGTGTCATGTAATGTGGGGAACTGGTCTTGGTCTTGACTCAGTCTCAGCCCCTAAAAGTCTTGGTCTTGTCTTGGTCTGGATAAACTCTGGTCTTGGTCTTGACTTGGTCTCGGTTTGGTCTTGACTACAACACTAGTTTCATGAACCTGTTCTTATTGTCAGACATGCATTTACATGTTACGCTGCAAAAACCAAATTAGGAATAAGCTCAAATTGCGTTTATATTTTTAATATTGTTGCCACACACTTGTCATTTATACTAAACGGTTTCAGAGTTGCAGTTCCAGGGACTTGGGATCTCAAAGAATCTCGCGTGATTAAACAAGACTTCAGAGACTAACATGGAGGCAGACTTTCGTCGTCACCTGCTTGATCTTGTGTGTTGCTGTGTTTTGCGGAGAGAAACTAAAGAAGAGAATCAAACCGGATGAACTCGAGGCTGAAAAGAGGGAATCAGCAGGTTTATACATTTTACGCTGGGGACGCTTCCTGCTCAGCTCGCTCTCATTGGCTGCTGCTGGTTTCTAATCCAGTGGGCGACCTTCAGATTCTGTCTGCAAAGCCCTCACACTACAGGATCATTAACGCTGAGAATCTATTTAGACCAGCCTCGGCCCAGGAACAGCCTCTGATCATCCGGAGGCCAATTCGGACTCCGCCCTGTTGGAGTTTGGCCAAACATTAGCTGCTGTTTCCAAGGTCAAGAATGAACTTTCAATAAAGTTAAAGTTCTGACACAAAAACAATGTTACGATTAAGTCTGCAATGATGTTGCTTTTGCTGGATTTGTTTATCTTTTAATTAATAAATTGATAAAGGTTGGGATGTGTACGTCGCACAATCCAAATGATTACAACACTTCTCTTTATTACAGCGCTCAGCTAGGACGCCGACCTTCTGGCAGTCTCCTCCAGGCACTATTTCCTGAATCAACACCATTGGTCCTTCTGCACGGTTAGCTCCGCCCTTGATGACCAGCCCCAGGCCTGTTCCCTTGGCCACGCATATCAACTGAATGACGCTGTCACTGGGGAGAGAGAGGTGGGAGAGAGAGAGGATGACACTAAGCATGATTAAAAACCACAAAGCCATGCTGCCGCTCACATTCAATCCCACCATGACATAATCTCTAACCCTCCTCCTCTTCCTCTCTCTAGCTCTCTCTCTGGTCCTCCTACACTTCTCTGTGAAATTGCTGAAGATGCTTTTCACTATTTTTAGCTGTTGCTGGTGTTTCCATGCTGCAGAAATACAATTTAACAGTTTTATGTAACAACCTTCTGAAAAGACCTTCAGAGAGCAGCTCTTTGTTTACTTCCTGTAGCTGCAGAGGGTTATAAGCGTTCGCAGCAGTAAATCATAACTCATTTATATGTTCCCAGTTTTCATTTTAAGGTGCCTCGTTTTTGCAGGAACATTCTACACTCCTTTTTTGTAGGGTTGAATAGTTCAATAAAAGCTTTTAATATGTACCGATTACATATTATATTATACCGGTTTCATTTGTTCTTCAGAGCTGCAGCACAATTTGGGATCTTGCCTTTCCTGAGAGGATAAATGAGGTCTGCTTTGATGCAGGAGTCTAAAAACTTTAATAGTATTTTATTATTATCATTAAATAAAGAGATACACTGCCGGTCAAAGTTTTTAGAACGACTTTTCTAGTTTGTACGTAAATCTATGTAGTTCAAGTCCAGTGAAAAACCTTAATTGGTACAAAAGTAAGCAGCAAACTGCCAAAGTTAAAAACGTTTACATCACAAAAACAGACATAAAATGAACAATTAAATGAAGGAATTTTGTTCATTATTCATTGTAGGATCAACCGATGACCAGCTGTCTGTGGGAGCTTCAATTTAAGATTTGTGTCAACTAAAAGTTTAAATAAATCTAAGCCGCAGAGCTCTGATTGCCAACGCATAACATGTAATAACAAAAGGTGGTATTTAATTACATTTGTAGGCAGCATGCTATTAATGTGGTATTTTAAGTGAAGGAAACTGTAAATGCTAAAACAGAAAGTGTATGATTCATTATGCAACTTTATTTTAAACTTCAGTTATTAATCTGTCATTTAAAGACAGAAATCTAAACATTGGATATTATTGGAAAATGACTGATAGTTTATATTTTTATTATTATTAGTTTACCTAAAAATTGCATTAGTTTATTAAATGACTCTAATCAAATGTCTCAAAAGTCTCGTTCTGGTGGGATCCGACTGGCTTCCAGGTAAGAAGTTATTTCCATAAAGGCTGAAATCTGCTGCCACCGTGTGATTACTGCCTACCTGAAGGCGTGCGAGGACATGTGCATGGTGTAAGGGGGGGCGTGGGTGTAGGCTGTGACCCCCTCTTTAGGACTGAGGAGCTGGGGGCTCTCTGATCTGGAAGAGGAGGAGGAGGAGGCGGTGTCCGTCAGCTTCCCTGAACAGAGATGACAGGAAGAAGAAGAAACCAGAGAGAGAGAGAGACAGAGAAGAAAGAGCGAGAGTGGAATAGAAAGTGAGGGGGAGGTGGAGAAAAATGAAAACACAGGTTTAATCAGATCCATTTTTTAATATTTGTAATCATAAATCTTCTGCTTGAATCCAAAGGTGGAGGCGGAGAAATGGATGTGTGTTTGTGTCTCATCTCTATATGTGTGGGGACAAATCTGACTTTTGAACCTTGTGAGTGAGGACATTTCCCAAAGTAAAGACATTTTCATCTGTGACACAAGAGGACATACTGTTTTTGGAAAGTAAAGACACTTTGAGGATGTGGGGATGTTGTACGTCACAGGAGAACAATTTTATAAACTCTGAAAATGTCTAAAAAGATCAGGACACCTCTGAGAACATTTGTGCAGCCGGCACTTCATTAGCAATCACAGAGCACGGTTTTAAAAACTTCAACTCAGAGCAGGAATGCGCCCGTTTTTCTCCCCATCGTTCATTCGGGTGACAACAGAGGAAGGCTGAACTTTCATCAACATTGTTCTTGAAACGTTCAGCTGGCTAGAAAGTAAGTAGGTCTCACATCACCTGTCAGATAAACTGAAGGCCTAAACCCAAAATGCAGCGCTGACGTTAAAACAAACCGATGCTCAGCTGCTCGGCAGGACACACGACCCCCTGTACTTAGTGGTAATGTTTGTGAATAAAAGGCCTTAAGCTGGCCACAATAAAAGGCCACTCCAAAATGTGCAGTTCCATCTCACATCCACAATGCCACAGATGTCGCAAGTTATAAGGGAGCGTGCAATTGGCATGCTGATTGCAGGAATGTCCACCAGAGCGGTTGCCCGTGAAACGCTGTTTCACAGATATTTCCTGGGCTGACTGGTGGTTGTGTGCGTGACACAGGCGCCGATTGCCACAATACACGTCTTTCTGTTGTGCATTTTTCCTGTCCATCAAACCCCGACGATTTCACCCACCACCACCAAGTTACCCGCGAGTGGCGGCTGCTACTTTCATTTCCTGTGTGACACTAAAGTTTATGTTGTGCAAGTTTCGGTCAAGCTTAAGGCCTTTGTACAACAAGAAGGCAAGGTGCAGCGTAACATGCAAAGTTGATGCAGGCTGGTTTACTCTCGCGTGTCATGTGACTAGAGTGTAATCGCAGCATTTGCGATTAGAAAATCATAATTTTATTACATCGCGATAATATCACAAATGCAATTAACCATTCAGCCCTAACTGCCAAATTCTCTGAAACGCCTTTGGAGATGGCTTATGGTAGAGCAATGAACATTCAATTCACGGGCAACAGCTCTGGTGGACATTCCTGCAGTCAGAATGCCAACTGCACGCTCCCTCAAAACTTGCGATATCTGTGGCATTGTGCTGTGAGATGGAACTGCACATTTTCGAGTGGCCTTTTATTGTGGCCAGCCTAAGACCTTTTATTGTGGCCAGCCTAAGGCCTTTTATTGTGGCCAGCCTAAGACCTTTTATTGTGGCCAGCCTAAGGCACACCTGTGCAATCCCCATGCTGTCTGATCAGCATCTTGATATGCCACACCTGTGAGGGGGATGGATTATATCGGCAAAGGAGAAGTGCTCACTAACACAGATTTTGACAGATTTGTGAACAATATTTGAGAGAAATACGCCTTTTGTGTACATAGAGAAAGTCTTAGATCTTTGAGTTCAGCTCATGATGAATGGGGGCAAAAACAAAAGTGTTGCGTTTATAATTTTGTTCAGTATATATCAGAATCCAATTTAGGTTAATGTTAGTGAAAGTGTTGTACCTGCGGAGAGCTGAGTGGGAGAGATTCGTCCTGAAGCTGCGACATTATTGGAGCCGTACTTCTCCATCAGCTCAGCAAACTCCCTCCTGAAGAACACAAACACACAAAGAAGTATTCAAATCCTTCACTTGAATAAAAGTATAGTAAAGATACTCCATTACAAGTTATGCATTTTAAAAAGAGTAGCGACGTAGTAGTAAACATGTTTTTTACAGTAAAAGTATTAATTATTATTGTTTTAAAGAAACAGCTGTTCAGAAGTGTTGAATGTGTTTGACCTGTTATAAAATCATAGCCAGAGCTCGTCAGACTGTGAAGTGATTCTGTTGGAGAGGTCAAACTACAATATGAAGGGAAACCAGCCGAATAAACAATACATACAAACTGAATGTGTAGACTGAATTAGCATCATGAAGAAAGGAAACACAAGATCTGTCTGAGGTTTCTTTCCATCATCAGCTGATCACAAACTCTCCTCCTCTTCACAATCACTTTCTTTTTTTTCTTGGATAACTGTTCACTTTTACTGAACACAAGTCTGAGTGCAGAACACGTGACGGTGTGAGTTCACAGCGTGGTGTTTGTGGATGATCTGAAGCGAGCAGGCAGATCTGTGAGCGTTTGTCTCCCTCACATGGACGCAGAGGAAACCTGAGTTCCCGGATCGCTCACACCATCCCTGTCTGGTCAGGATGTTATCGGCTGTTAATTTTAAACAGGACGTGCACAGAGCGAAAGCACAAAAGGTCAGGGGTAACACTGTTTTCTTGCTTAGATAGCAGCGTCTCATTTACAGTCATTCTTCAAGCACTATTTCTGAAACCAGTAACACTTGTCCTCAAATCATTTACCAAGTGTGCCAAACTCAGTGCAAATTTTTTATTTTTGTCTCTCTGCAAAACTTTAAACACAACTCACTGCTTTACACTCACTTTGCAATTCAATAACACACTTCTAAACTGTAAACATAACTATTTTTTGCTTCACCATTTTGCCAATTGACATTCCACATTGACACTTGATTATTAGTTCACATACCAATCAGAGCATGAGCACTATATGTAAACAGGCCACAGGTAAACATTTGGTTTGGGTTACAGTGGAGGCTTTAGAGGGGTGAAAATTAGAGGAGGGAGAGGAGGACACGGACGAGGAGGTGAAGAAGTAAGAGGAGGAGAGGACGAGATCAAGTAGGATGGGGTAGAAGGAAGAGGAAGGGGAGTAAGGAACATACGGCAATAACTGATGAAACATTCCACATTGTAAATACAGTCATTGCAAATAACAGGATCACACTCAGAGAACTATAGGACGACATACAGGCAGATAAAACAATGTTCCACAGCAACAGGGTCTCTCTGCATCCACACGTGTTTTTCATTTACACTATCAGTGCATAGTTGCTGTTTCGTGTCCTTACAAAAAGACATTTGTCTGTACTGTAATGATGCGAAAGCTACTTGCAAGAATTTTCTTCTTTTGCAAGAGATGTATAATGTTTGGTTTTTTGGTGTAAGTGGTGGTTTTGTAGTTAGAGCTTTGCAAAACTATACTATAGCTTCAAAAATGGTGCCAAAGCAGTCAGTTAAACTGTAAGGCAGTGAGAGGAAAGTTAACCACGTGGACTCTGGCACCTATTTCCAGGAAAAACGCCTAAAATAACAAACCCAAACTAAATCAGTAATATCTCCTCAACCATCAGACCTAGATACATAATTCTAGTCTCCTTTGAAAGGTCAGAAGCTAAGGAATATAAATCCATTGTACTTTAACATCTTTATTTTACCATTACAGACTACATGGAGATAAAATACCGAAAAAATATGATATTTTCATCCTCGCCTGGTAAAAAAACCCCTATATTTTAATACAATAAGTCCATCAAAACCATCATAAGGTAGATTATAATGCACCTGAATATCTTCTAATACACCTGGACTACAACTGTAACTGTAAAGTTGATGAAAAGAAATACATACAGTTATTACACAATCTTTCAAAAATACACCAGGCGAATGTCCATATTTACTGTTGTTCACTTTTATTGGGAGTTTTCTTCAAAACATTATTTCTCTCCACACAACCACGTTCCAAATAACATAAAGCTTCCAAAACATTGAAATATTGATAAAAACAGTCAATATTCCTGTGACCAAAAGCACTCCCATGCTTTACAGGCCACAGCTTGAGAACAGAATCCTACAGGGCTTCACGTGGGCGAATCGATTGATATCCTGCACGTCTATGTAGCTCCTACGGGTCGCCAGCAGAGGCCGATAAACCCCGCCTCTGCCAAAGCAAACTGTTCTTCTCTACTTCAATCTGACGACAGAAACGAAATCATCCGACCTCACCCGCCAGATGGTCTCTGTTGACGCAAAGGACCGCTGTTTTTGGATGGAAAACGGCTAGAACAGCTAGAACAGCTAGAACAGCGAACATCGATTAGCTCCCCTGTATCGGGCAAGTCCGTTACCAAGTTAACTTTGGATATAAAGTGTGGAACATTACTTTCGATTCTTCTTCTATTCTATTCTATTTCTTGTTTCTGGTAAAACAGCTGACAGGCTCTTCAACAGAAAACATGTCTGACTTTGTTGTTTAATGCAGATTGATTAGAGCTGAGTGTCATTTTCAAAATCCTCTTGATCTCTTATTTAAAGCCACAGCTGCTCAGTGGAAACAAGACGAATTAGAGGCTGGGTGGAGGTTTGTGTGTCTGAGTATACCTGTGGGGGTCTGTTGGTCCTCATTTTTGGAGTGGTTCTAAATGTGGGTGTGTACGCAGGGTTAAAGCAGAAAACTGTGATGCAGCTGAAAGAAACTGATGATTGATAAATAAAAAAAGAGAATAAAAATCTGTCCTGATGGTGACGACAGGTTTTACCTTCTGTACAGTGGCCATGTTAGCACATCTCAGCTCGTCAGGCTCAGCTCTACACTGTCAGTCAGGTTTCTCCTACCACATAGAAACCGGTGTCTTCAAAAGTTCCTATTCTGCTCATCTGGATTTTTAACAAAAGGTCTATCTAGTCTTACTCATAATTTTTTTTTTGTCATAGAAGAAGACTCATGCTGTGTCTAAATTTGTGCCCTTCCAAGCTTGCATTTACTATTTTATGTGTGTAAGTAAACCGGATGAAAAACAAAAGTCTGATAGATGAGAAGTCTGAGGATCGACAAAGTTATTACAGTTCATCCTGAGGGGAACATGAAGGACCAGTCTTTCAGTAGTTGTTCATATATTTCAGTCTAGACTAAAGTAGTGGACTGACATCCCTGAAAACAGTCACACATGAATAGTTACATTTCACAGCTGATAAACTGAAGACGTGAAACGCGCCCTTGAAAAGGTACATATCTGTAACCTGACTGTTTGCTCCTGAATGACCCTGGAGAATTTGATTGTTCACGTCTGGACAACAGCTTAAAAATTACATAAACTTCCAGAAGTTCCGGGCTCGACCCCATTCAGCATCCTGAACTCACAAATCTCCTTCAATAAGCTTAGACTCCACGTTTGACTTTCCGTTTTTATCCAGCGAACCTGTGAGGACACCAGAAACCAAATCCCTGATGATTTCATCACGGTGTCCTCGCCGTGACCCGCCGTCCCGCTTAGTGGCAGCTGCACATAATAATCATAATTTGTTGTAAGTGTAAAAAACAAATATCAGACGTGTGGGTACAAAGCTGCAATAACACACACACACACACACACACACACAGGTCCGGTTTCGTAATAATAAGGATGAAAATGAAAGGACTCCACTCTCTGCCAGAGGTGGGACGACCTTTTCTCTGCAGTCACAACAACACACTCGCTTCCTATCAAATGTTGTAAGCTGGAACTTTTTAAGCAGGTCGATCCTCAAATAACCTTCTGTTCCTCCCTGAATCAGTCCTACAGTTTCCTTCTAACGCCAAACCCATCACTCTTTGTTTTGTTTTTGTTTTTTGTTTTTATAGAAATATATTAAAAATACACTGTATGAATTATACAGGAGAGGTAAGAAACCCCCAAGGGCTTATAGTGAATCATCCCCTCTGGATTTTCATTTGATATTATACAAAATTATTATAGAAAAATAATGACAATAATGATAAACGATTAAACACAACACACATAGTGAAATTTTAACCATGACGTACGTATTTTTTCATGCTTGACTTAAATACTGACAGTGATGGACAAGGGTTGGATATGAATGGACATCACAGTTAGTTAAAAACCAGTTATGAAATGCTTTTGGTAGGCTATGATTTTGAACAATAAATTTGTACATAAAGATACATGTTTGATAGATACTGATGTTGAAAATGGATAAATGATTTAATTTCTTGAGCAGAGGAGCTGATGGTTCATACCGATGTGATGCAGTTGCCTGGCTTAAAAACCTTTTTTGGATCAAAACGATTTTTTGAAGAGAAGAAGGATAATTATTGCCCCAAACAATGTTACAGTATGATATATGGATGCAATAAACTATAATAAAGAGTTAAAAGACAGGACTGATTTACCAATGAACAAGCTTTAAGACTGTGAACTGGCTGAAAGACTAGTTTAACACTCAGCTGCCACCAATACAGACTTTAGGATCAGTAAGGAGCATGTGACCGGTTACACACACTAAACGACAGGTAGTATTTCATTTTGATTTCCGGAGCTGGAGAAACAGATGAAAAAAGCCAAAATTAGAGTTTTTTTCCTTACTATTTCTTGGAGCCTGTCTGCTGCTCAGACCTAAGAAATAGTCTGACATGCAGCATCCTGTAAAACGAGGAATTACTGTTTTTACACTTTTTGAAAGGATTAAACCTACAAGGTCTAAGAAATAATGATCAGGGAGATTTAGAGGTGCAGGGAGGTGGATTATGGTTCCTTTGGACAGAGCCAGGCTAGCTGACTTGCTGCATATGTGTTTACAATTTTTTCAGTATTATTTATTTTTTCAGGGCAGATTGGATTTAAGTAACTATCAAAATATTTCCTGACTATTTTCGATTAACTGACAGATTGTTTCATCTCTGATGAACTTATTTCTGAGAGTTAAAGGTTTTCATGGCGTACTAGGTGTTAATCAAACGCTCCTGAAACCCCTTTATATTTTGCACACTGTTGTGTTGTTTTTTTTACAAGAAAAGTGTCAGGACATAAAAACTGATCAGAAGAACATGAGGAGGAACTGAACACACGGGGACTGTTGATGTTGGTTAATAAAGGATTGACTGCTTCCTGCACTGACACTAAACGCTGTTATTGGACGTAAATCATGAGTCGGGGAATCGGAGAACATGCACGTAAATCTTTTAGAGGGAAGAAAGAAATTCTGGTGTAAATGTGGATGTTTGGAAGCACAAGTGGGATTGGTCACGTTGGTTAAAAACCGGCTGCAGTCTGCCGAGCGTCCTGCAAAAAGTACAACCTGGAAACTGAGTCTGCTTGCTGCTGTTTCTGCTGATATGTGTTGCTTTGCATCTCTGATCGGCCAGAGCTCTTTCCCTGCTGTCAGACAGCAGAGCGACCCTATTGTGTCACTGCGTGTTTGTCTCGATGTGGCAGGCTGACGTGGAAAAGCACAGGGGACAGCAGAGTGCCAAGTCAGCTTACCTCCTGCTGGTGAACCGCAGGGAGCTGCCCGTCAGCCGCACAGAGTTTATACCAAGGACAGATCCAAACACAGACATGGTTCATTTCAACAGGCAAGTCCAAGCTTGAGGTAATAAGACCTGCCTCTCCTCTGGACCATCAGCTGTTGTCTGGGTTGTTTCTGTCTACATGACGTTTATCAGGTATATTAACATCACAAAAGATAATAAACAGAGCGATTTTAGGGAATTGTCCCTTCTTAAATGCATTGCGATACGGACGATTCTGAATTGATGAGCATGGAAGCATGTTTGCTTTTATGAAGTAGAAGGGAATAATTACCTGGATAAGACACACATTATATGCAAGTTGTGTCAAACTGGCTGGGTATTGGTACTCAATACCGTAGTACCAAAACTTCTCCAGTCAAACGAGTATTGTATCCTTTTTGTAATCAGAAAAATAATTATTATTAGTATGATACATGCAAGCAACATGCCAAAAGGAAAAGAATGGCGCCCCTCTTTTTTTCC
Organism: Micropterus dolomieu; assembly: GCF_021292245.1. Taxonomy (NCBI): domain Eukaryota; kingdom Metazoa; phylum Chordata; class Actinopteri; order Centrarchiformes; family Centrarchidae; genus Micropterus; species Micropterus dolomieu. Next base: position 26,514,840 of record NC_060163.1, on the reverse strand, counting down.
TCGCTTGGTCCGCACGATGCTTGTAAGCCTCAGCATTGGCTGTGGTCTCAGGGACGATCGTCATTGTTACAAGATTTATCACCATCCCTTTGTTTCATCATCTTTCACTCTTTACATTTTTATTTGCAATTCGCATCACTTGTCACCGATCGATCTCTGCGTTGCATCACATCAGTTCCTCAGCTGATGTAGTCGGTATGGACAGTTATGTGCAGCTTTCTTCTTTAGAGTCTTTGGTGTAGTTTAGCTTCTTGTTCAAGCAGACTCCTTTCTCGTCTTCTACTTCTTACTTAAGTTTGCGACTCACCACTAAAAGAAAAAGCACTCGCGATCTTTCAATTCAGTTCTTCAAGATTTATAGACCCAAAGTTAACAATTATTATTATTCAATTATTCTCTCAACAACTGTATCAAAATGTTAACTTCTAACTTGAGATTTCCACCCCTACGCAGAAGTTTGTGCCTGGTTGAGTTGGAAAAGTTGGTGTGCCAAATCACATAATGGGATTTAATGAATGAATGCCAATAAAAATTAATGGACACAGGTTTTTCAAATAAATAATGATGTTGCTTCCACTGTCTCGCCAAAAACTAACAAAAATAGAAAAAGAATAAAAGGACCATCGACGTCCGGGTTGGTCTTCACTGGTCTAAAATCCATCGATACCTCAATAATCCAACACCAAATACTGTGTGTGGGCAGAGGAGACAAATACATTCATTGTCAAGTAACAGTATCTGAGTTTGGAAGCTGCAGTGTAATTCCACTATGGACCAGAGCCAGCAGGACTCACCGAGTACAACTAGAACTTAAGCACCTTAATGTTCTTACTGTAATTGGACTAATTTAAGATGAATCAAAATCACGCATGATCATGATCCCTAGACACCGAGATGTGTCCTCAGTTAAACTCAGCAGCAACCAACAGGATGTGATCGGACATGTTGAACCAAAATGGACAGATTTTACACCCCAAAAATAAAAAGATGAAAAGAAAAAAAGTAATGTAAGGATAGCAGTGATGTTTTTTTTAAATTCCTACCTGGATTCATCATCTCTGGCGATCAGCAGGGACATGTGATTAGAGAGTGAGGCTGTCCTCAAGATCTCCACCGCCCTATTAGGAAACGGGACAGAGAGGTAACGTCATCAGCTGGTGTGTAACCTTTCATAATAATAATAATAATAATAATAATAATCTTTATTTGTAGAGCACTTTTCAAAAAACAAGTTACAAAGTGCTTTAAGAAGTGTAAAGACAATAATACTTTTTCGTACATACATACAGATTAAAGCTCAATCACAATTACTGTAGAAACATAAATGCACGAAGGGCACGAGGGCTCACTGTTGTTTTGATGAGTGACGTACTGACCACTCGGAGGGCTTGGTGAACTACCGAAGCTAACACGCTAGCAAGGTGGGAACATGCTGTGTTAGTCAGTCAAAATATCTCTTTCTATTCTGTCTACGCTGAGCCGTTTACTCCCCCTGACATTTTGTTCTTAGGATTGTTCTTCATTTCATTTAATAAAGAGTTACAAAAGAGGGACAAGCTGTCAGTTCACACAGTTAAAAAGCTATATTAGTACGATGTCTTCATGTCTGTAAACCAGGTCTCTGTTAAGGAGCAGTTTATACTATGACAGGAGGAGCTTCAGTAAACCTGCCAGGTTTAATAAGCTATGGTCACTTCTTCGATTTTGGACTCTGCAGCTCTCTGTTCACTTAAAGTTTGCTATTGGTCAAAAAACGTGTCAAAGTTGAGCCAGACACAAATGATTTACAAAGACGTATTTGTCCTGATAAAAGCTGATTAACTGATTGTGGCAATTCCATCGAAATGAATTGATTTGCCTTTTAAAATGCTGGTGCGACCGAGCCATGCAACACAACTGGTCACCAGACTCATGATGAATTATGCACCCCAACGCTGACTTGAGTGGTCCTGATTCTTATCACATCTCAAACCACGTCTGTCCCCATAACAGAGCTGAATCTGGAGACCATATGTGCAGCTTTAGGTCCTTTGGTGTCAACACCCAGGCCATACCTGTCAATCCCTTTTTCCAGGGATTCTCCCGTATTTTACTTTTCTATCCCGTTGTCATCAATCTCCTGTATTTTTAACCTTTCGACAAATAAAAACCTGTGTGAAACTGTGTGAAATTGAAATGTGTGCTTTTCCCCCTCCAGTAAAGCAGGTGGCAGTATGTATAACATTAACTGTAGCAGTGAGGGAAGTCAGCAGCAATAAAACAAGAAGAAGAAGAAGAACAACAACAACAGCACAAGGGATTAAGGATGAATGATGCAGTGTGTGAACTGGAAAAATGATTTACGATGTGCGAGTAAAGACAGTAATTCTGCATTCTGCATGAATGGTTATTATGATTATTGACAAGTTAGTGCTTAACATTAGTAAATTAGAGACCAATACTGTGCTTCTTGCACAAGGATATAATGAATAAAAACAACTTGCAAAAATGAAGCTGTAACTGGAATAAATATTAGGCTTAGTGGTAAACTACATATGAAAATATAAATATGGTAACTAAATGTATACCGTAACGTAAGCATTACTAAATCATATTAAATGGCTAATCCTTGAAGTTAGCATCTCAGAACATGTGTTAATTATAGCTAAACACTGCGTATTGCTTACATTGATGGGATGGAATTAGTTGTGCAGGTATTTGGTCTGAAGCCAAAATGTTGGACACATTAACATGTTGATCTGATGGTGGCGCTAGATGAAAAGTCAGAGGATCACCACTTAGAACCACAAATGCCACGCATAGAAAATACTTATCAAGTAAGTGAAAACTTTGACTGTCTAGTGTTTCTAAAAGAAAAGTTAAAATTCATCCTCTCTGGATCATGAATGTCTGAACCAAATTTCATGGCATCAATCAATTATCTCATAGTTGATGAGATATTTCAGTCTGACCCTGCGATCCCTAGAGCCCTGCTGCTGGCATGGCTAAGCATTTTAATTACCCCTTACCTTAAAATACCTGTGCAAACACACACACAAACACACTCATTAATGTAGTGCAGACAACACACGTCAAACTCACCTCTCATTGGTCACCCCTATCAGACTGATGTTATTGACATCCAAAATCAGGTCACCTGACTTAAGCCGACCTGGAACACAGAGTGACAATCAGACAGAGTCTGGTGAGCGAGGATAATAATAATAATAATAATAATAATAATAATAACTGCCTGTATTTTTCTTGTAAAAGAAAAAATATAAAATAAGCTACCTACCGTCCATAGCCGCCAACCCACCGCCTATCACCCTCTTGATGTAGATACCAAACTCTTCTCCCGTCAGCTCTCGGTAACCCCCGATTATCTTCACACCTGTGCACGCATACAGACGAGCTCAGGTCAGTCAGGAAACTTCTGTTGAAGCTGGACAAGCTGCCTGAACTCAAATGCAAAACAAATGATCTGTGGATGCTTTTGACACAGCTGTCCGGTGCTCACTGAGCTGCAGTTTAGAGACATGTGAGATTATATTAACAATGATTCAGAGGTCAGAGAAGTCAGGGGGAAGATGCTCACCGAGTCCCTTCTTGCAGTCGCAGAACTCCAGCCTCTGTACGGCTCGGCTGATGCCATGCGGGCCCATGATCGTCCTGACAACAAGCAAAAACACCACAGATTCAAAAACATACCATCATCCTGCCTCATCCAAAGCCCCACTCTCTCTCTCTCTCTCTCTCTCTCTCGCTCTCCTCTGTGCTTCGCTGCACAAAATAATCAAATCATCACTGGATTTTGTCATTTCTCCCACATACCTCCCCCCCCCACCCAGCCACATCCTAACCAATAAAATCTGTCGTCTCTTCAACGGCACGGCGGTTGAACTGTGCGGTGACCTGGATGTCAGCAAGCCCCGACACAAACAGTACAGACAATCAAAGAAACAATAAACAGCAGTCATTATATCCTCGACACAGAGACTCCTCAGACGTGGTTAACATGGTCCTGCTGTCTGCTGGTCTGGTGCCGAGGCTCAGCTCACCGTCAGAGCAGAATGTGTTTCAGATGCTTACGTCTGTGTCTGTGTGTCAAAGTGTGCGTGTAGAGACAGGATCTACTGTCGTGGACTTCACAGGGCCGGCCCGAGAGTTTCTGGGGGCCTTTAGGAGAATTTGATTTCCCCCCATAGCTATGCTTTGTCACATCTTTAGGCATCTGGTACCAATGCACATGGCAGCCTATTGCATCATTGTTCACACAGCACTGAGGGAAGCCCTTTAGTGCCATTGTTCAGCCCTAAAAGTACTACTATAAATAACAGCAAAGTCAGATTAAGGAGGTGGACAGGTGGGACAAAAACCGGACTTTCACCAGGAGATTGGTGTGAAACAGAAAGTCAACATTGGTTTCTTTGAGTGATGTTATATAACTTATGTAAGTAGCATTATTTAACTTCCGTAATTAAAGCCACGTAAGTAACAGTTATTTTAACCCAAACCATGATCTTTTCCTAAACCTTAGCCAGTAGTTCTGGTGCCTAAACCTAACCAAACTGCTACATTATGAAACATTAACCAGTAATTTTATTTTGAAAGTTATTCTGCAGTTCTTGCTAAAGTGACTGCGGAGCTCTACACGTACAAAAACAATACTAAAGGGCAAAAAGCGTTGCCAAGGCGTTTTGACAAAGCATCTATATGTGATGCCCTGGGATTAGAAAGGGTTGTTGTTGTCTAACACAACTTTATAATGGGGGTGATGGCGCATAGATGAGATGCTTGCCTTTGGTGTGAGAGACCCGGGTTCCACCATTGTGTCCCTGAGCAAGACACTTAACCCCTAGTTGCTCCAGAGGCGTGCGACCTCTGACATGTATAGCAATTGTAAGTCGCTTTGGATAAAAAGCGTCAGCTAAAATGAATAAATGTAATGTATAATGCCACGAGACGGTGAAAGTTAACTTTATTGTCAATTCTGCCATATGCACAGGACATAGACAGTTTTAAGATGCCATTTTTTACAGTCCTGCAGTGTAAAACAGTTTAAGTACAAGAGTATAAATAATGTAAAACTAATTGAGTACTACAATAAAGGTACCCTTGAAATAATTGCACACGTGTGCATTAATGTCATTAAACAGCAGGTTGTTTGTAGCTCAGATGATGCAAAGTATGTCCTTCATAACCAAACACCAAGTATATAATTAAGGATAAAATTATGAGTCATTAGCAAACTTTTAACTGTTTAAAACATTGGTTACTTTAAAACTAACCTTCATCTGGGTGATAGATTAGAATAGAATAGAGTTTTATCATCCAGCCAAGGCTGGAAAATCCTCTTTGGTCTCATCAGACCTATAAAAACATCACTAGTCTATATCAACATATATAGATATATAAAAACATATACAAACATCCTATTAAATCAATGCTCCACATCTCCGCACATCAAAGCACTCCAGTTAATACCACATACAGTGTAAAATGTACTTTCTATCCAGAGAGGTATAGGTGTAAAAGATGGCTTGTAGCTCTTTTTATTTGCCACAGGCACTCTGTTTGGTCGCCCTGAAGGTAGCAGCTCAATCTCAGTATGGAGGAGGTGTCTGCTGTCACCAACGATGGACAGAGCTTTCCTATGTAGAGCTGTACTATAAAAGTCATCCAGGGATTTTTGTTGCTGGCCTGTTATCTTTCCTGCTGCTTTGACAATCGTGGCCAGCTTGTTTTTGTTTCTAGGTGTTGGATTTCTAAACCAGACAGAGATATTAAATACGAGAACAATCAGGCGGACAGTGTTCTGGTGAAGGGATCGATCACACAGGCCAAAGTGATTTCATGGTACCTTGGGGAAGTATTTTTAGTATTTTTTAATACAAAAATACAGTAGTTTATTTGGATACACTTAAATTAGACTATTTGGTATCTTATTTTAAAATACACTTTGATGTATGTTTTCCCATCCCTGGTGACAGTCACAGGTAGAGTGAGAAATAGTTTAATAGCCGTGGCTACATCAAGCACACATGATAACGTGGACTGGCGCTTTATAAATATCCCGGCGGGGGGCCTGTTTGGACTGTGGGGCCCGCCCCACCTTGCTGGGTTTGCGGTGGTATACCTTACGGGCCAGACTGTACCAGCTCAGTATAACTAGGAGAGCCAAAAGCACTCGGACCCAGCAGGCAAAGGTAAAAGTTCAGTTTTACTCATGGCCTGAAACAGTCAGAGGTCAAAACCAAGCAGGCTACTAAGACGAGGCCAACTTATCCAGTTAGGGGTTCAAAGAGGCAGGGATCAGGCAGAGATTACGGCTAAGTAGCAAGCACATTAGACGATCTGGCGGAGAATGAATGGGCCGGTGTATACACTGCCAGGATAACGGGGAACAGGTGTACAGGTGATGTGGAATGGCGGGAATGAAGGGGTTATGTGCTACGCTTTTGGTATTGTTGACTTAAATTTTAAGCTCTAGCCAACTCTTCTCTCTCCTGTCCGATTGAGTCACTCCCTCCTGGCCTGCTTGGTGTCCACCTGGCCTGCCTGTTCAACTTTGCCTGCCGATCTCCTGCCTGCCCATCAAACTTTTGCCCCTCAACCTGACTCCCTTGTGGAAAAGTCTGCATGTTTTCTTTTTCTCTCTCTTTTCTCTGCTGAGCCAGTGCAGATTTAATGTCTTTGGGGGATTATTTCCACAACAGAATCCTGCTCAGATTATTTGAGCGCGCCCTCAAAGTATATAACCAATTGCTATAAATCCTTAATTTAAAGTGAGCATATCTAACCGAAGCATATTTGTGCTGAATCTGTATTCTAAATCTGCAAAGCAACGCATTTCTCCAGCCATCAGATAAATGTTGTAAAAGACTAATGTAACAAGTACAGTAGCAGAATCTCTGATGTGGAGGAGACGAGCTCAGTCCCTTCACATCTGTCACTAAAATCCGGAAAACATGGAGCTGAGCTTGGGACGGTTGCCCTGATGTCATCTTGGTCATTTTCTTCTTTTGTTTTCATTTCCAGCACTCTGTGAGGCTGCGCTGCTCTCAGGACCAGGTCACGTACAGTGTGTTATGTAAGGGATAATGTACAGTGAAGTGGATGAATAAAGATCCCAAGGTGAAGCGGAGGTCGCTCTGATCTCTCTGAAGAGGCTTATTTTGATCTTAACACAAAGGCTGCAACCACATATATCACATGAATACACATGATTAGACACAAACCGCTGATTTAAATTGTTAAGCAAAGAAATCCGACAAGCTGAAGCTTCTAAAGTCAGAAGCAAGATTTTCTACCTGAGGTGGATGTCATCATTGTTTTCCTTTTCTAAGACCATTTCTATGAACATGTTTTTGCTGGTGGTAGTGATAGATTTACATCTGTGGGTCATCAGTATGCTTCAAACAAAGTGCTTGTTGGATCATCCAACAAGCACCTTTTCAGTGTTACAATTTGAGGAGCTTTGACAAACCAATAAACCGACTTTCATGTTAACTTCAAGGAGGAGTAAATGTAGGCAAGGATTTAACTCCATCACGCTCTCTTCTTTTATTCTTCACGCCACAGAGTGCAGAGAAAGTGTGCTCTGTTAAGGTGTACAAAGAGTCATCCAAACACATATAGAGTGTCACAAGATTGGTTTTGTTTACATGCAGCCACATCTCTGTTGGCCTGACCACAAATCAATGTCACATGGTTTTCATTCTTTACCAAAGTGCTGTCAATGGAGCCACGTGGTGCATAAACATCCACGTTACCATATTTATACTGTTGGTCCTCAGTGGTCCAGATTTTGGAAAATGGGTCAATATACAGCCAACACAACAAAGGAGATCCAAACCGACAGACTAAACTATGGTATATTTACTGAAGTGCAGTACTGCGTTGTGGTAATTGAGTATTTTCTTTTCATGCCCTTTTATATTTACATGCCAAACGGGAAATATTGTACTTTTTTACTCCACTGTATTTATCAGACAACTTCAGATTTAAGTTTTACATAAAAATATGATCAGTTTATAAAATACAACATACTGCAGCAATACAAAGGGACCCAAGCACACCTGATTAGACAACCCGTTCTCACTCCCAAGACGTCACTTGTGGCCACAATGGTCAAGACCCCTTGGCGTTGGTTTGTAACGCACCGGGGGTTTAGCCCTGTAGCTTTGTATTTCAACACTAATGGTAGGTGCAGCATATTTAATAGAAAAGTCTGAGTAAGAAAGTGGTTGGGACAGACGGTGGGCCAGAAACCGGACTTTTACCGCGGAGACCATTGTTTGTATCCCGTGTGAAACAAAAAGCACTGAATGTTTTTATTTAAGTTACGTAGGCTGGGTAAGTTCCGCCAGTCACTACTTTTACTTGACTTACATCACCTAAGTGACGTACACCGTTGTTAGTTTTAGCCAAACCATGATTTTTTTCTAATCCTAACCAAATAGTTTTATTGCCCAAGCCTAACCACACGCTTATTTATTGTTGCTAACTTCACCACGGAGCCATGTGACGAGTTGGGATGAGAATGTGTTGGATTACACAGGGTTTCTTTTGGTCCCTTGGATGGGAGGAACTGGTCTATATTCCATAGGGGTGTCAATTAGGGCTACTGGTTTTTCGATGAATTCAATTCAACAAGGTGCCTCTTGGGTTCCTCCCTTCCCTTACTACCGTAAGCAAAACAAATGTTGGTTTTCACGTGAATAACCCGACAGCAGCAGCAACCGCAGCAGCAGCAGCTCTGAGCCCCACAAACAGACCACAACATGCACCGAAGCCAACTGCTGGGACACAAGGAAGCAATTAAACTGATCACTTAAGACCTGATAATCTGCACTACCTGCCGCTAGCAATTAACATCACACTCAGGCTGCCGGCCAGGAGGAGCATACAGAAACACCGCCAAAGAGCCGTCCAGACCAGCGTGACTCAACGCTGACCAGTTTCTGACACTTTGACCACATTTAACAAAATCCTTGAAATACAGACGCACATTATGATACCTGAATAAGACAGCCACAATTTCTTTTGGTTTGTTTTCTTTTGGCTTGGCTGTAATTTAATACTGTTTCAACACCATTTTATCTTCTGGATTGTTGAAATATGCCATAAAGTGTTGAATTTTCTACAATAAAAAACAAAAAAGAAATCACGGACCATGACGGATAAAGGACATCGATCACCATGTAAGTTACAATTGGCTATTAACACTTTTCTCTCTTATGCCATAACTTGCTAATATGCATAGTCTATGTCGGAGCACCATATTTTAGTTTATTTCCATCAGATTTATAGTTACAATTGCATTCTAGGTGTATTAGAAGATATTCAGTTGTATTAAAAGCTTCCTCAGGATGGTTTATTGCATTAAAATATAGCTTTTTATACCAGGCGAGGCTAAAAATTTCAGATTTTTTCTTTATTGCATCTCCATGTAGTCTGTAAAAGTAAAATAAATATATTAATACACAATGGATTCATATTCCTTAGCTTCTGACTTTTCAAAGGAGACCAGAATTATGCATCTAGGCCAAATGGTTGAGGAGATATTCCGGATTCATTTTGGGTTTGTAATTTTAGGCGTATTTTCTGGAAAAAGGGGCCTGTTTTCAACAGGTTAAGTAAATTAAGACTTACTTAAGTACTTAAGAAATAAACTTAAGGCTTTTTGTGCGTCCGGCCCCGGGTCACAAAGAGTTAACAACAAGGAAGTGCGTTAGCCAATCAGAGCGCGTGTTTACCGTAGCAGGCTGGACTGCACGCGCCACCGCTGCTGAACGCTACAAACGGAGCTCAGATAAAAGTGTAACTTCAATAAGTTGTGAAATAAGTTGACAGAATTTAGTTTTCAGACTGCAGGTGAGTGCATGTGTGAGGCCCTGTTCACCGAAACCTGCAGGATGACAGACAGAAATCCCAGAATCGGTGAGTCGCGGTAAAAAAAAAAAAAAAGTAAATGCTGCGTCATGAGATGCTAGGCTAAGCTAATGCTAAGCTAGCAGGTTCAAGTGCGTGGGCCTAGAGCTAACAGAATTAGCAGTGAGCGCAATCAGCCTCAACTAAAGTTCATCTGTTTGACAACTCAACTGAGAGAGTGTAGAAATGTCAAGGATAGTGTTTCATTGCGCCGTGTTTGATGCTAACTTAAGTTATGTTTTGTCAGACATTTTTATTTCATTGTTCATGGTGATTCTGTTGCATTTGCACTGCGTGGTTTTAATTTCTGCAACGTTGTTCTTTTATATATAAAAACATATAAGCAGTGTGAAGTTAAAATAGAAACTTGGGTTTATTTTACTCAGTATTTAATTTGACGTAAAAGGTGCATTTAAAAAATGTTGATTGCTCCAGTTGCATTTGGTGAACGTTAAAGGAACGAACACTCACTTGAGGAGGCTGTTGAGTAAAATTAACTATAACTAACAGAATAGTAACTATTCTGGCCGTGTGGATGACTGCAGGCCAGGTATTTTTTCTCTTGAGCTGAGTTAAAGTTGATGGCGAACCAACCCAGATGAGATCCCTGGATTGAAGACCCCTGTCCTGCCACGGCGGTCAGACAACCAGCATAAAATGCACTAAGCACCACCTTAACACTCCAGCACCACTTGTGCAACCCCACACTTCCAGACTCAAATTTTTTTATTTTGGACTTTGAATGGACAATTACCTTCCTCATCCTGTTTGGAAACGCATCCCTGGTTTCTGCAGAACTGAGTATTCACACGGTTTATATGGTGTGTTATGGTGTCCTGGTTATTGTGATTTTGGCGACTGCTCATACAGTGAAAAACGATTATTAAGTTGACGTCAGATGTGACAATGTTGAAACAGGTATTCTTTACTATAGTTATCCAACAGATGTGAATATTGAGGATTGAGATTTTGAGTTATTGATAATAGGGTACACCAGCAAGAAAATAAGATGAGTGATTTTAGCCCAGCTGAAAAATAGAGGTAGTCAAAAGAGCTCAGTGGTTTCAACCTTACAGAGAGGTGACAGAAGAAATAATTTGTTAATGACTGAAACTGAGGCGTTTCTGTAAAGTGAACTGTATAATTGAACCTCTGGTTATTTTAAGTTTTTTGCTTATTATTAAAAATACAAGGTACCACAGAGCTCAGCTCTTTATTTTCAACTGGCCCCATCGGACCAGTCGATTTGACACTTACAGCCCGAAGACAATTTTTAATTTTTCATCCAAAAGTTATTTATCAGTGTTGCAACAAAACCAAAGACTTTTATATACTTTTATATATATATATATATCCAGGATATAAACAAAACTAAACTAAAATGTAATCACAGTTATAAAAAGGTTAACAAAACTATTTACTGTTAAAACAAAACATACTATCAGACTCAAACATGACGTGCTCTCTCTCCTGCAGACAGCCATTTAATAAAAACTCTACACAGAGCAGCGGATACGAGTCGCCTCTATCCTGATTGACAAGTTGTCAATCAGCTTGTAGCCCCGCCCTAAAGCCTCCCCTGCTTCCTGGTCTCTGTTCCTCTAAATGGGACCATAATTTACTAAATGAACATCATGCTGTGTTGAAGAAGACTTGAAACTAGCGACTGAGACCATAAACTCATCAGGAAAGTGTTTACTGAGGGAATAAATCAGCTGACAAGTATATGAGGTTTTAATCACGGTCTTCACTGAATAATTGTCTTTTAATAGCGAGACTTTGTGTCAAAAGTTCTCAACATTCTTGAGACCCGCGATGGAGACATGAGAAAACATTTCAAAGGTGTTTTTTAGCTTAACTTTCATGTTATCTGTTTTTTAAAGGAGTTCCATCAGACCAAAACGGTAAACGTCCAAACCCAGCATGAAAATAACGTGTGTTTTGTGTTATGAGGTTTTCCCACATGATGGCAGCAGTTTTTGGTGAAGAAGTGTCCCCTGGTGCTGTCTGCTCTTTACATATTTAATCTCCTCCCGTCTGTTTGCGGCCCTCCTCGTACGTTCATGTGTCAAATGGAAAAACCAGAGAGGAAAATGAAAAGCCCAGAGTCCCAGCGGTGAAGCGCTGCGGCTGTTTTCACAGAGATGAGTGATGCAGATTGATTCATATGCTGACAGATTATCAGCAGTCGTAGGATGTTGCTCCAGCTTCAATTCAAACAGGATCGCTGACTGATCGGATGAGAAAAGATCAATCGTCGGTGAGCTGATTGAGGAGTTATTTTACAGCTAAAGCCTCTTCGCAGTCTCTCTATTGGAGGCATTAATTTTGAGATACATGTACTTCACTTGGATATTCCCTTGTTATTGTACTTTGTTCTATAAAACATTTTGGAGGCAAAATCTACTGCATTTATCTACTTTGCAGATTCAGATTATTCGATTAAGATCCCTAAAAGCTCCCTAAGAGCAGCCGGCCTCCTGCGTGAGTCCGGCGTGACTGTAGTAACGGCGTGAGAAGACGACCTCCGTTGTCGTCAGCGCTTGGTTGGTTCAGTTTATCCTTTGCTAAGTGATCGGAATAAATAAACACAGAGGTCTACATGATCCCTTTCGTCCCAGAGGCGTCCTACAGAATATTTCTCTTCGTCCCAAACACATTTTCTGTATTCCCAGGAGGACAGTGTTTCCCATACGTTCATTTGTGGCGGTCCGCCACAGTATCAACGCTGACCGCACATATTGATTTATGACTTTTTTTTTTTTTACTAGGCCAATTTAAAATCGTATTTGACTGCAGAGCTGCAGGCAGCGCGTATTCGCGCAGCACATCCTCTCGCTCGTCTCTCATCCGTCCCTCGATCTCTCGCTCTCTCTCTCTCATGAACACAGCTGCGCAAATCTGTGCAGCACAACGCTGTCGCTGTCGGAGACCCAGCTATTAAAAGTTATTAGCAAGCATGTAAGGAGCCTAGCTAATAAGGAGAGCTAAGTTAATGTTAGAATACAGCTGGGTTTTTTAGGCTAGCACGCTGTTTGTTGCTGCGCCACAGTTACACTATCATTCTGTGGGAAACACTGGGCGCCGTTAGTCTCGAGCCCTCAGCAAATCCTTAACTGAAACCAGAGAATGTCTGACATTTGTAGGCTGCTTGATTAAGAAGCCATTGATCAGTTATCATACCTGTAGACTGGAATATCTTACTAGACTAACTGTTTCAGCTTCACTGAGAAATATCCTGTAAAACTCCTCAGATAAATGTCTAAAAGTCACCGCCTGAGAGGACACATGGTCATTTTTCAGAATTCCTGAAAAGTTTAAATGTTGGAGGTAGATACAGGAGATTTGCCTGACAGCAGCCTTGTGTGTCTCAAGTTAAAGGTAAAATATTTATTTAAAAAAAAAGATAAATGTAGTGAAGTAAAAAAAACAAACACAATGTCCCTCTGAGCTCTGAAAAGTCTCAGAAACAGAACCTGAACTGAATGTTCTGTTAATAAAACTGTCGGTGCCTTTAAAACAGCTCTGACACGCATGACCCAGAACTGCGCACATGCATGGACTTAAAGTCAGAGAGCATCTGCCGGTAAACAGGCTGTAAACCTATTTCACCTCCTGCAGGAGCTCCTGCAGCAGCACGAGACAGAAAAACAGACGGAGAGAAGGAGGGGAGGAGCAGCGGGGGAATTAGCTTACCAGTAGAGAAGAGACAGCCCATCGAATCGCTCCGCGTCCTGGGGGAGAAATGGCATCGCAAGACGGTCTGAGACCAAAAAAAACAACCGCACACACACACACACACACTCTCACACACAAACAGGCGTGCGGAGTGCTACGCCGCCACGAGACGGCAGCGGGAGGGTCGGAGGGGGGGAGGAGGAGACGGTTCAGACCGGGTCGGTGTGTGTGCGACCGGAGCGAAGAGGAGAGTGATGGAAATCCGCCTCGACAGGGAGAGACACGCGCTTACCTTTACTCACTAATCCATGCTGATACCCGTCCGTCACACGCACATGCACACGCACAACATAAGTACACACACACACAACATAAACACATGCAAAGACACAAACACACACACACCATAAGCACATACAAAGAAAATGTTTGAGATTACAAAGACAGATGAGAAGGAAAGACGAAGAGGAGAAAGTGAGAGCTGCGTCAGCTTTAGTAGTCACGATCTGTCAGTATCAGGCCCGACCTGGACATATCAGCTGTTGTGGAAGTACTCATTATCAAGTACTGAAAACTTTACTTACAAGTACCAAAGTATTAGCATCAAAATATACTTAATCAAACACTAAATTTAAATTTGCCTACTCATTACACCAGCAGTGATTATGATTAGCCCCAGTGCCAATATCTTTCTTGTAAAGGTTCAGTGTGTACGTTTTAGTGGCATCTAGTGGTGAGGGTTTCAAACTGCAACAAATGACTCGCTGTGCATTCACTTGCTCCTCGACCGAAATAAGTACTTTATAATAAATGTGTTAGAGCTACTCCTTTAATTGTGATTTCATTTATTAAATATTATTTTATTTTGTTGCTGTTTTGACTTAAAGAATTAGTTTGATTATAACTTTAATATTATTATTTTAGTTCATTTGAGTACTTATTTGGGCTTTTGTTTTGAAGGTACTGGGCAGCTTGGGCAGGTGAATCTACATGTAGGGGTGGTTACATTTAGCACAGGGAGGCACCGGGATAGGTTTGTGGTTTTTTGTGTGGTGGCGATTTGTCCTCAATTTAAATCTGTGAAAACTCTCAACATATGGTCCTGTTTTTAATATCTTTATATAATAATGACTACCCCTGGTAAAGTTGTTATTATTCGTGTCTCCTTTATATATTTGTATGCTGTTCTGAATACTTCTTATGTCCCATGTAAACTTAATTCCTCTTTTTGCAATAAAGATTTAAGGAGTAAAATTAGGAGTATTGTGATTATTTTGACTTGAAATCTTTATTTTGAACTTGTAAGAGAAAGTATATAAAAAATAACAATAAAAAATATATATATATGTATAGGAATATGTTTGGGCATTCCTTTAGGTTCTCATTGAGTTTATTCTACAATTTAACTCCGCAAATTGATAAACATAATCTTTTCCTTGTTGTTCTAAATCTATTAGTCTTAAAATTTCCCCTTCCCCTTAAATCGTACCCTCCCTCCCTCTCAGAGAACATCTTTTGTATATTCCCAGCCAGTAGGTTATTTCTTTCTTTGAACATGAAGACTACAGTACTTTAATGGTATTTTAGCAATTTAGACTGTAGAAATAATGAATTTGTATGATCCCGAAATCCGACGTGAATGATTCTCATGGCTCTTTTATGCATTATGACTAGTGGCTGTAGTGACTGTTGATAAGTGCTTCCCCAAACCTCTACACAGTAATTCAAATAAGGTAACAATAGTGAGGCTTCCAGCAAATCTTGTCATCTATGATCACTCCTACTGTATATGTACTTGATTGTTTGACTTACAGTTTCCAAATACCATGAATGTAGTTTTACTCAAATTTATTGATACCCTGTTTATGTCAAACCGTTCTTTTATTTTCTTGAATTCTGAAGTGATTGATTTGAAGAGTTGCTGTAAGCTGTCGTCTGAACCAAATATGTTTGTATCATCTGCAAATAATACAAAATTCAATACTTCAGATAACTTACAAATATCATTGATATATAATAAAAATAACTTTGGTCCCAACACTGACGCCTGGGGGACACCACAAGCCATGCCCAGACATTCAGACGAATAATCTCCCATCTTCACAAATTGTCTGTCTCTCTGATAACTGCTTACCCAGTTTAGAACTACCCCCCTGATCCCGTTTCGTTCCAGTTTACTGATTAATATTTCATGATTTATTGTGTCAAATGCTTTTTTTAGATTAATGAATACCCCAACTGCATATTTCTTTTTGTCTGTGGAGTTTGTTATTTCTAGTGCTAGTGACGTTGATAGAAATTCAAGGCAGTGGTTCCAAAACATTTTAGGCAATGCACCCTCCTTCTACATCTTGACCGGGTTGCTGCACCCCCAAACACTCTATCTCTCGCACTTTTAATTTAAATGTACTGCTATATACACAACAGTGCAATACTATGGTTTGCAAACACTTTAAACAAATAAAGTGCTTTTCTATATGAGGCTGCAGCCCATTGACAAAAAGTGACTTATAAATAAGTAATTTCATTGTAAAACTACATATTGCCCCTTTTAAACTTAAATTCACATCAGATCAATAATTAAGCTTATAAACTTGGTCATTATTAATCAAGCCCTTCAGTAGTAGGATCAAGTAGCTCATGAACAGCACAGCCTTGCTCTGTTGGGAATGTGAGCTGCACAGAGCTGCTGAAGTTAACGTGAGGATTTGTGCTGAAGTGTTTTCAGTTAGTTTCATTTTGCACAGGTCTCATCTATACAGTCCCAAACAGGTTCTGTTTTTCTGGGTTCTATCATATCAGCAGAGCAAGTAATGAACAACAGATTATAGGGCGGGGAGATTTAGAAAAATATTATAAATTGTGATTAAATGATGACGTTATTCTCATAAAACTCTTTCTGGGGATGTCAGGTTATGTGGGATGAATATGCAGAAAGTTTTGAACATTCAGTCCAGGAGTTTCTAACTGACTTAAAATGAATTAATTTATCCTTGAGGTGAAAAGGTTTAAAGAGGAACTTCCCCAAACAAAGACACAAAGGGGAGAGAAGCCTAACTCATGAAATTAAAAGAAATACAGAATGCTTGAAAGCCACACACCTACTGAAATATATTCTGGTATATTTATATTTTATATTGTCCCCTGCTGCCTGAGTTTTGTGTTTCTGTTGACAAAAACATTTCAACCATAAATTGGTGCAGAAAATTTAACCATAAAGCTGGAGACTAAGTGTTAAATCCTTAACCTTTCCTCTCCTATACTCCTTATGTTAGTCCGTCCACATTTACTAGGGTTTAGGTCAGAGCTGTGAGATTGTTTTGGTGTTTTCCTCTCTGTTCCCTAAAACATAGAAACCTAGAGTGTATAAATGATGATGCATCCCTTTGCTCGGGGCCAGACGCCCGAAGCTATAGGCAGCAGGTCTCTGGACCAGCTGTATATGTGTTTTAGTACTTCTCTGTTTATTCTCTTTTATTTATAAATTCTTCAAAGAAAATGGTTGGTTGTTACTTAACTGTTTGATTAATCCCTCACCAGCAAGATACAATCTCCACGACAAACCCCACTCTCAAAAGAAAACCTACTCTTTCTTATTATGAACTAGACTATAATATTCCATACATTCCATAGAATTAAAAGAAACACAGTCTCTAGTTTTGTCACACAGATTCTGGGGGGAAGACTCCCCAATACATGGTGAAGTTGGTCAAAATTAAGGCTATCATGTCTGGAGCTTTGCACATATCCTGATCACAATGATCTGACCATGATTATTGACTTGGCTTTTCATCTACACGTACATGTGGCTGTGGCATGCAGGATTAAAGAGTGATGACCCCCTGCAGTGGGATATGACACAGAAGGTCTAAAATGAACCAACCTCCAAAACCAAATCTCACTCCAAACTAAATTGAAAAGTTGGCAGCCCTGCTACAGCTGTTATTTCATTTACACCTACAGAAAAGCTACCAAGCAGCATCACGCAGAACACTGAACAGAAGTATGTTCATTGCAACATAATCCTCACAGCCTGTCCACACCAGAGAAACAGCCATATAGGTCAATGATGCAGCAGATTATTCCGACCCATATTTACGTGTTTTGTTAGTCCGTGACCTGTAGTGGCAAAATTAGTCGGGTGACGTAGTAAAAAGAGCAACAAAGTCCATGTAAGGGGATGGTAAGGTGGATGAATGAGTCCGGTAAACTCAGGACTTAACTTGGAAGACCAAGGTTCAAGCCCAGTGAGAAAGAAAGTCAAAGTTGACATGTTTAAACTTAAATAACATTTTATAGATGACTTGAGGAACATGACTTACATAATAAACATATTTTTATGCAAATGTGTAATCTAAGTGTTAAAAGTCATGTCACTTAAACAACATAGGCTACTGAAGGTCCGGTTTACCTGTTGCTGGACCGCTACTTTCCATATTTACATGTACGGTCAAATATGTCATACTTTCCAAAAGTCTTGTGTTGTACTTTCCAATGGGCTTATGTTGTTTTGTAAAATGGTCTTTTATGTTATTGTGGGACACTTAACAGTTGACCTTTTTGTTGTTTAGGTATGTGTTTATTCCTCACAATGCAACGTAGTATGACGTGGATGTCACTGAGAATTAGACGAAATTACATTTGATTTAGTTTCTTGAAACCTCATGTAGAAGACAGCTAAATCCATTAACTGAAAAGGGAAACTTGACATTTCTAAATGGGAAGGATTTTTTAGAAATGCTCAAATGAAATGTTCCTCCACTCAGCAGTGTTTCTTCCTTTGGGTTGGAGCATTCAATAGGAGAATATTTACTTAATATGTTTAAATTGTGTTTTTCTATCAAGACTAACACTCATTGTGTGGCAGAGGAAACTTCAGAAAAATACAGAATAGCATTAAGCCATAATGTAGTAGCATATTGTCACTTAGAGACAAAACCCAAACATCAGCTCTGGAAAATGACAATATGCTGATGCGTCACACATGACAGCATCAACGGTAAACTTGTGATTTCAAAACTTCCTTTTTGTGCATTTGTACCCAGAAAGGAAAACATTTCTAAATGTCAATCATCGTTTGACAAGCACTTCCCCAACAATCACGCAACAAAGATGATGGCATGCCAACACGTCTGTGTCAGCTAACGTTACTGATATTTTACATGTTAGCTGAATGTTGTTCTTTATTATGGTTATAATTAGCAGCTAATCTTATTAAAGGCAGCAGCTAATGTTACTGATATTTTACATGTTCGCTGAATGTTGTTCTTTATTATGGTTATAATTAGCAGCTAATCTTATTAAAGGCAGCAGCTAATGTTAATGATATTTTGCATGTTAGTTGAATGTTTTTTTTATTAGTTTCAGACTTTTTTCAGACTTAAAAGCACATGAAGACACCAAAGTCGGAAGAACGAATTCACAACTCGGGAAATGGGACCATCCCAGGAGCACGTGAATACTGCATTAGTCTTTATGATGACTAAAGTTAGCAGCTAATGTTACTGATATTTTACTTTGGCACAATGCTAGTCTTCATGATCACTAAAGTTGGCAGCTAATGTTACTGATAATACATGTTAGCTAAATGCTAGTCTTTAAAATTTGTGATTTCAGGTAATATACTGCTACAGTAACAGCTCAGGGACAAAAATCACTTTGAAAGAGAAAGTTTCAAACTGTTTGAGATGACAATGACAGTCCACCACATCTTTGCAGTAACATTCATGTTGTTTCCACATTCAGACTTAAAAGCACATGAAGACACCAAAGTCGGAAGAACGATTTCACAACTCGGGAAATGGGACCATCCCAGGAGCACGTGCATACTGCATTAGTCTTTATGATGACTAAAGTTAGCAGCTAATGTTACTGATATTTTACATGTGAGCACAATGCTTGTCTTTATGATCGCTGAAGTTAGCAGCTAAAGTTACTGATATTTTACATGTTAGCTGAGTGTCAGCTTTCTTGTGACTAAATTTAACAGCTAATGTTACTGATATTTTACATGCTAGTTATGTGGCTTTTTTAAGATTAAAGTTAGCAGCTAAAGTTACTGATATTTTACATGTTAGCTGAGTGTCAGCTTTCTTGTGACTAAATTTAACAGCTAATGTTACTGATATTTTACATGCTAGTTATGTGGCTTTTTTAAGATTAAAGTTAGCAGCTAAAGTTACTGATATTTTACATGTTAGCTGAGTGTCAGCTTTCTTGTGACTAAATTTAACAGCTAATGTTACTGATATTTTACATGTGAGCACAATGCTAGTCTTTATGATCGCTGAAGTTAGCAGCTAAAGTTACTGATATTTTACATGTTAGCTGAGTGTCAGCTTTCTTGTGACTAAATTTAACAGCTAATGTTACTGATATTTTACATGTGAGCACAATGCTAGTCTTTATGATCGCTGAAGTTAGCAGCTAAAGTTACTGATATTTTACATGTTAGCTGAGTGTCAGCTTTCTTGTGACTAAATTTAACAGCTAATGTTACTGATATTTTACATGTGAGCACAATGCTAGTCTTTATGATCGCTGAAGTTAGCAGCTAAAGTTACTGATATTTTACATGTTAGCTGAGTGTCAGCTTTCTTGTGACTAAATTTAACAGCTAATGTTACTGATATTTTACATGCTAGTTATGTGGCTTTTTTAAGATTAAAGTTAGCAGCTAAAGTTACTGATATTTTACATGTTCGCTGAATGTTGGTCTTTATTATGGTTATAATTAGCAGCTAATGTTACTGATATTTTACATGTTCGCTGAATGTTGTTCTTTATTATGGTTTAAATTAGCAGCTAATCTTATTAAAGGCAGCAGCTAATGTTACTGATATTTTACATGTTAGCTGAATGTTGTTCTTTATTATGGTTATAATTAGCATCTAATCTTATTAAAGGCAGCAGCTAATGTTACTGATATTTTACATGTTAGCTGAATGTTGGTCTTTATTATGGTTATAATTAGCATCTAATCTTATTAAAGGTAGCAGCTAATGTTACTGATATTTTACATAATAATAATAATAATAATAATCCTTATTTGTAGAGCACTTTTCAAAAACAAGTTACAAAGTGCTTTAACCTGTATCATGTTAGCACAATGCTAGGTTTCATGATCGCTCAAGTTAGCAGCTAATGTTACTGATTTTTTACATGCTAGTTATGTGGCTTTTTTAAGATTAAAGTTAGCAGCTAAAGTTACTGATATTTTACATGCTAGTTATGTGGCTTTTTTAAGATTAAAGTTAGCAGCTAAAGTTACTGATATTTTACATGTTACCTGAATGTTGGTCTTTATTATGGTTATAATTAGCAGCTAATGTTACTGATATTTTACATGTTCGCTGAATGTTGTTCTTTATTATGGTTTAATTAGCAGCTAATCTTATTAAAGGCAGCAGCTAATCTTACTGATATTTTACATGTTAGCTGAATGTTGTTCTTTATTATGGTTATAATTAGCAGCTAATCTTATTAAAGGCAGCAGCTAATGTTACTGATATTTTACATGTTCGCTGAATGTTTTTCTTTATTATGGTTATAATTAGCAGCTAATCTTATTAAAGGCAGCAGCTAATGTTACTGATATTTTACATGTTCGCTGAATGTTGTTCTTTATTATGGTTATAATTAGCAGCTAATCTTATTAAAGGCAGCAGCTAATGT
>NC_060163.1:26492291-26493553 GCF_021292245.1 Micropterus dolomieu | reverse complement strand
TTAGAGCTCCTCCAGCAAGCCTCCTCAATCCTTGCTCCTCCAGGCGCATTTTAGGAATTGAGATGTCCTTCAAGAAGGAGCGTTGAGATCGATTTCCGTGTCACAAGCTCGAGGAGGCGAGGAGGCACAAATTTGGGAAATGAGAAAGGCCCTCAGTTTCAGCCCAGGCTTCATCAGCTTTGTATAGTCCAAGTCCATCAAGTACAAGATTAAATCAATTCTCAAGGTAATCCACCTGATCATAGTGTCTATCTACAACATTTTCAGATTCAATTAATTTAATTCCTTGGACATTGTCTTACTCACTTTGTTGGGCCTTATCAATATCATTTTGGTCCAGCAATTCCTTCAGTGTCCATTGTCACAGATTCAGGATCATCATTCAGAGTTGCTTTGTTTGCATTTCTACTGCAACCAGCCATGGTTGAGGTGTCGGCCGAAACCAATTTGGCCTCAAACACAACCATGCATGTGAAGACATTATCTAATTACCTATGCTTCATTGTACTTTTCAGAACGGATTAGCTGTCAGA
This sequence comes from Micropterus dolomieu, assembly GCF_021292245.1. Taxonomy (NCBI): domain Eukaryota; kingdom Metazoa; phylum Chordata; class Actinopteri; order Centrarchiformes; family Centrarchidae; genus Micropterus; species Micropterus dolomieu. Next base: position 26,493,020 of record NC_060163.1, on the reverse strand, counting down.
CTTGTAATACTTCGTTCCTTAGCACAGTCTTTCTCATCCTCTTTATGTGAGAGAACAAAGTTTATGCCAAACACTTGTACTACTTAAGAGTGTAAATTAGGTATTGAAGGCTGAGTCACTTAACTTGACATCTCTCAGCAGGTTGGAGAAATGTCTTCAGATACCATGGAATGTGCTGCCCCAGTTCTACAGTTCACCCTAAAAACTCATTCTTCAGTCATACTTTAAGGTTATTCAGAAAACGAATCAGGTAACATCAGTGATGTGAGTGCGAACAAACCAGGAGACCAAGGCAGACTGGACTGACCTGCTTTATAAGCCTCACCTCCAATTTATGGGTGAGACGTTGAGGGACTGACGCCTCAGTGTTCGAGGCTCGCTCACCGCTGTGATCCATAAGAACCTGATGCCTGGCAGCACTCTCTTCTTGCTGAGTAGGCTGTTGATTCTCGCTTCCAAACAGGGTGTGCATGACAGACGTGTTAATAGGTCCGGGCCTGGGGCTGCTGTGTGAATTGACAAAGCTTTGGTGTAAAAGTACTATAGTCAGGAAATCACTGTTGGACAGTGGATTTCCTTTAGGTCTGGGACCTTACTGGTGCACAGTGTTTTCTTTTAGGTCTGGGACCCTTTATAAAGAGAGAGGAGTGTGAGTCACAGGCCTCACTACAAAATTTAAGTAAAGAGGGTTTTTACTTACTTTGTATTCTAAGGGAATACAAAGTAAAT
>NC_060163.1:26461061-26492271 GCF_021292245.1 Micropterus dolomieu | reverse complement strand
AGTTATGTGGCTTTTTTAAGATTAAAGTTAGCAGCTAAAGTTACTGATATTTTACATGTTACCTGAATGTTGGTCTTTATTATGGTTATAATTAGCAGCTAATGTTACTGATATTTTACATGTTCGCTGAATATTGTTCTTTATTATGGTTTTAATTAGCAGCTAATCTTATTAAAGGCAGCAGCTAATCTTACTGATATTTTACATGTTAGCTGAATGTTGTTCTTTATTATGGTTATAATTAGCAGCTAATCTTATTAAAGGCAGCAGCTAATGTTACTGATATTTTACATGTTCGCTGAATGTTGTTCTTTATTATGGTTATAATTAGCAGCTAATCTTATTAAAGGCAGCAGCTAATGTTACTGATATTTTACATGTTCGCTGAATGTTGTTCTTTATTATGGTTATAATTAGCAGCTAATCTTATTAAAGGCAGCAGCTAATGTTACTGATATTTTACATGTTCGCTGAATGTTGTTCTTTATTATGGTTATTATTAGCAGCTAATCTTATTAAAGGCAGCAGCTAATGTTAATGATATTTTGCATGTTAGTTGAATGTTTTTTTTATTAGTTTCAGACTTTTTTCAGACTTAAAAGCACATGAAGACACCAAAGTCGGAAGAACGAATTCACAACTCGGGAAATGGGACCATCCCAGGAGCACGTGAATACTGCATTAGTCTTTATGATGACTAAAGTTAGCAGCTAATGTTACTGATATTTTACATGTTAGCACAATGCTAGTCTTCATGATTGCTAAAGTCAGCAGCTAATGTTACTGATAATACATGTTAGCTAAACGCTAGTCTTTAAAATTAGTGGTTTCAGGTAATATACTGCTACAGTAACAGCTCAGGGACAAAAATCACTTTGAAAGAGAAAGTTTCAAACTGTTTCAGATGACATTGACAGTCCACCACATCTTTGCAGTAACATTCATGTTGTTTCCACATTCAGACCATGAAGACACCAAAGTCGGAAGAACGATTTCACAACTCGGGAAATGGGACCATCCCAGGAACACGTGAATACTGCATTAGTCTTTATGATGACTAAAGTTAGCAGCTAATGTTACTGATATTTTACACATTAGCACAATACTAGTCTTTATGATCGCTGAAGTTAGCAGCTAATGTTACTGATATTTTACATGTTAGCTGAATGTTAGTCTTTATTATGGCTAAAGTTAGCAGCTAATATTACTGATATTTTACATGTTTGCTGAATGTTAGTCTTTATTATGGCTAAAGTTAGCAGCTAATATTACTGATATTTTACATATTAGGTAAATGCTAGCCTTTATGATAGCTGAAGTTAGCAGCTAATGTTACTGACCTTTTACATGTTAGTTATATAGCTTTTTTAGGATTAAAGTTGGCAGCAAATGTTACTGATATTTTACACGTCAGTTCAATGCTAGTCTTTATGATCGCTAAAGTAGAGCAGCAAATATTACTGATGTTTTACATGTCAGCCTTTTTTATGACTAAAGTTAGCATCTAATATTACTGATATTTTACATATTAGCTGAATGTTTGTCTTTATTATGACCAAAGTTAGCAGCTAATGATACTGATACTTTACGTTGGCACAATGCTAGTCTGCGTGATCACTAAAGTTAGCAGCTAATGTTACTGACATATTAGCTGAATGCTAGTCTTTATTATGAATAAAGTTAGCAGCTAATGTTACCCACATTTTACATATTAGCACAATGCTAGTCTTTATGATTGCTGAAATTAGCAGCTAATGTTACTGATATTTTACATGTTAGCTGAGTGTCAGCTTTCTTGTAACTAAAGGTAGCAGCTAATGTTACTGACATTTTACATGTTATATAGCTTTTTTAAGATTAAAGTTAGAAGCAAATGTTACTGATATTTTGTTAGTTCAATGCTAGTCTATATGATCGCTAAAGTTAGCATCTAATATTACTGATATTTTACATATTAGCTGAATGTTTGTCTTATGACTAAAGTTAGCAGGTAATGTTACTGATATTTTACATGTTAGCTGAATGCTAGTCTTTATCATGATTAGTTTGTAGCTTATGTTACTGATATTTTACATTACCTGAATGTTTGTATTTATTTTGGTTTTAAATAGCAGCTAAAGACTAATTTTACATGTTAGCTGAGTGTCAGCTTTTTTAAGATTAAAGTTAGCAGCTAATGTTACCACTATTTTAGATGTTAGCTGAATGTCAGAGTTCTTAATGACTGAAGTCAGCAGCTAATGTTACTGATATTTTACATGGTAGCTAAACGCTAGTCTTTACAATTAGTGGTTTCAGGTAATACACTGGTACAGTAACAGCTCTGGGACAAAAAGCACTTTGAAAGAGAAAGTTTCAAACTGTTAGAGATGACAATGACAGTCCACCACATCTTTGCAATAACATTCATGTTGTTTCCACATTCATTCAGAGAAAAGCACATGAAGACACCAAAGTCGAAAGAACGATTTCACAACTCGGGAAATGGGACCATCCATGAATAATGCATTAGTCTTTATTATGGCTAAAGTTAGCAGCTGATGTTACTGATATTTTACACTTTCGCTGAATGTTAGTTTATATTATGGCTAAAATTAGCAGCTAAAGGCTAATTTTACCTGGACCCAGATATTCGAATATTCGCTTGTAGGGTATATAATCGAATTTCAATTTTGGGATTTGATTTTTTTAAAATATTTTTTTTACACTGACATGCGCCGAACGTCTCGCTTCAGTTCACCTCAAAGAGAGGACAACATGCCAAAGTCCTCAGCTGTGTGGGAGCACTTTAAATTAAATGATGACAAGATAAAGGCAGTGTGAAACTGGCCTACCATGGTAGCACAACAAGCTTGAAAAATCACCTCAATTCTGTAAGTAGTAGGCTATTATTTTACAGTCCAAAAAACCGAGACCATACTTGCTAGCAAGCTTAGCTAAGCTACTATAATTTGCTCAGATGCCATGATAAAGCTGCTTTTATCTACGGCGTGTAAACACCAATGTAACGTTAATGTTACACATGATAAAACATGCAATTACTTTGCTTGGAAAATAGTTGTAACTGATCTGAATAGTTAAAATAAAACATAAGGTGTGATTTGGGAACATCTGGGGCTATGGCAGTTAATCTACTGACATGTAAACGTAATAGTCCAGTCTAATAATAAGTGGTCCAATGTCCATATGTGCATCCCCAGGTATCGCAGCCATCAACATCCTCAACCACACCCCGAACTTCACGGCAGATTCTACAATTCCAATAACCAATAACAGAAAAAAGAGAGAGAATTAACAGATGCCATAGTGGAGTTCATCGCTATGGATATGAGACCCATTAATGTAGTTGAAGGCAAAGGCTTCAGAAAATTAATTAATACCATGGAGCCAACATACACTGTCCCAAAATGCCCCAGTATTTCACAGGCCCTGTCTCTTACGTACAGCGATCTACGAGACCAAGTTTTTGCTCTTGTTGAAAACGCAACGGCCTTAAGTTTCACAATCGACATTTGGACCTCGGTGAGTATAGAGGCGTACATGACTGTCACCTGTCACTTTATAACTACAGAGTGGGAACTTTCTGGTGTCGTTCTGGAAGTGAGCCATATGGGAGGCAACGTTGCACAACAGCTTGGAGTTGCGGCGGACGCCTTCGCTTTTTCAAATAATAAGCGAGTAGCTGTTGGTCACGACAATGCCAGCAATATGAAACTGTGTACTGAGACACTCAAGAAAGAATCGGGCAACGTTCAAGGAGTCTGCTGGCACAGGAAACGGCAGAAGTACTGGGGTCCCTAATAACACTCTCAGAACTACTGTCACAGGAGGCAAATGTGTCGTTGTCTGCAACAGTGCCAATGCTCTTCAACCTGAAGAAACGCCACCTGTCACCAGAGGAGGATGACAGCCCTGCCATCGGAAAATTGAAGAAAACCCTCATCACAGAGATCGACAGCAGATGGTAACTGTTAAGTTTGGAGCCCAGCAGCATCTACCTCCTTTCTTCAGCGCTAGACCAGCAATTCAAGCAACTGAAATTCCTCAACAATGAAAAGAAGGACCTTGTTTATATTGAGCTTAGACTAATATTTTTTATTAAATAACACTGAAATAGATTTACTAATATGCTGCACTACTGGTCACATCTGCAGATTTGACTAAGAAAACTTTTATTTGATTTTAAGGTTGTCCGCCTGGCTGAACATCTGCACCAGCAACAGACCGTTCGGGAGGTGGAAGAGCCATCAGCAAGTAACGGGATAAGAGGAGACTGCCACACCACCACCGCCAAAAAAAAAGAAACAGGAGATTTCTATGCTGATGGAGTCAGAGTCCGAAGAGGAAGAAGAACACAGAGACAGTGCAAAGAAAGAGTGGAGCAATATTTGAAGGACAGTCTGCCCCAATTGCATGGGGGGGTGAGTGAATGTTAGCCTTTATTATGACTAAAGTTAGCAGCTAATGTTACTGATATTTTATGTCAGCTATGTAGCTTTCATCATGATCAAAGTTAGCAGCTCATGTTACTGATATTTTACATGTTAGCTAAACACTAGTCTTTATGACAACTAAGGTTAGCAGCTAATATTGCTGATATTTTACATGTTAGCTGAATGTTAGCCTTTATTATGACTAAAAGTAGCAACCAACACCTCAGGCTCCTGGTATGCGACTACCTGGACCCTCTGCAGTTTGCACAGCACTGTGAGGATCATGTTCTTCGACTTCTCCAGTGCTCCAGGGCTGAGAAGCTCTCTGTGATGCAGGTGGATCAGGACCCGGTGGCCTGGATCACTGACTACCTTACTGACTAGCCGCAGTTTGTCAGGATGCATGGCTGCCAGTCAGACATGGTGAGCAACACTGGCACACGCCAAGGAACTGTACTGTCACCGTTTCTGAATGTTAGTGTTTATTATGGCTAAAGTTAGCAGCTAATGTTAGGCTACTTTCAGACTGCAGGCCTTAATGCTCAATTCAGATTTTTTCCCAGATCCCATTTTTTTGTTTGACAGTTCATGTTATTACTTAAATGTGGCCCATATCAGACTCCAGTGTGAACTGCCCACGGCCTGAATGTGACCCGCATGCGAGTCCTTTCACAGGTCACAACTTTCTGTTCTTTTCTTTACGGTTTCTGGCGCTGTACAACGCAATTGCCCCACAACTCTCTCCCCCTGTCTCTCTCCCCATTGTGTCCGCCCGGACAAATAGCATGCACATAACGTAGAAGAAAGCTCACGGTCCGGTCGATTTCAGGTGTAGGAAAGGGAAGTTGTGAGCAGATGAAAGCAAGGTAGAGAAGAAAAAGAGCCACATGTTGAATGGATTTTTGTGAAGCTTTTTCATTCACCGCAGCTCCGTCTACAGCAGAACTGTGACAACAGCTGCTATAGAGTGACGTCAAAGTCGCATCAGTTCCGAACTGAATGTCCAGACTAAAAAGAGCCGATCTGTATCGGATTTGGACCACATATGGAAGTGGCCCAATTCAACTGGAAGTCATTTATAGCCTTAGCCTGGGTCACATATGGGCAAAAAAATCAGATTTGGGTCACTATGGCCTGCAGTCTGAACATAGTCTAAGTCTTTATTATGGTTGAGGATTCAATTATTGTCTGAATGGTACATATGTTTGTCACTTCAGCCAGTTTATTTGTGCTCCTCAATTTCTAAAAATACTACAAACCCTCTGGTGAAATGTATTGTGAAACAAAGGATTTCTGATCTTATGCGTCACTTTTTTGTACCTTCTGTACCAATACTATTGTGATAACTGCTGACTGACGACAGGGTTGGAAGTCAACCTCACAGGAACATCCTCCTGTCAGAGACATAAAAACACTGAGGTCACAAATCCCTCTACTCATTCTTTCAACAGTTTAAGAATGAAATCCTTTCATGCAGCGGACTGGTGAGGCTGACTGGTGAGTTCTCACTATATTAAGTGTGTAAATGTACGTAGTATTTTTAACCTAACGTTATGTGTGTGTGCAGTTATGAATGGGTTTAATGAGAAACTACTTATAATAATGTGCCTGTACATGAAATTAAAGTTTCATAATTAAAAAAAACTCTTATTTTCATAGTATTAGTTTGTTAGCATTGGTTGGTGTAGTCAAATAGTATATTTTTGCATTATTTGTAAGGTTACATGTATGTAATTTCTGATAGCATTTTGTATCTGGTAAATTAATTTTGTTAACTATAAATAGATGTTCAGGTTCAATTATATATCTTTAAAACTGCACTTTGAAAATAAATCATATGTCAATATAATAAACTCCATGATTTGTTTTAAGATGAAATGTTTTTATTCTTAAAATGTTCTAAAGATATTAGTTCATTAGACTTGTTTTCTGTCCACGTGTTTTGTACAGAATGCTTTATTATTTGACCTGTGGAGAAGTGAAACTGCTCTGTTTTGTGTTTTTACACAGATTTCATTCTTCAGAAAAAAAGGAAGAAAGTGAAAAGAGGAAGGGGCAAATTTCCTGAATCTTGAAACTTTCCTTGGTGTGGTCATACAGATATTTTCCTACTTAATCAACCACCAAACCCACAACTTTTAATAGCAGCATCTAAAAATAATAATATATTTAGTGTCTTCCCAAAATCTATTTTGGTTAGAAAAAAAATTATAACATAAATTTAGAATTTAATTTGCCAAAATGCTATCAGAACAAAATGAATCCACAATATTAAACTTCACAACCCCGACTCCTGGTAGAGGCGGCGGCTGCCCACCAGTTGGTATACAACTGGAGGGTGTGATCCTGCCCCCAGTTCTCACCATTGACGTCATACTGGGGCTGCTAGGAAACATAGTTGCCCTGTGGATCTTCTGCTTTAAACTGAAGGCCTGGAATCCCAACAACTTATTCCTCTTCAACCTGGTCATTGCTGACTTCCTGGCTCTGGTGAGTCTGCCACTGAGGATCGATGCCTTGCTCAGGGGCCACTGGGTGTTTGGAGATGGCATGTGCCGGATCAACCTCTTCCTAATGTTTTCCAACCGCTCAGCCAGCATCGCACTCATGACTGTGGTGGCAATTTACCGCTACTTCAAGGTGAGAAGATGAGTACACTTTGTATTATGTTTTGTTCTCACATAGGCCATCCATTTTATAATTTTGTACCAAAACTCTATACACAATATATTGATTGGCTTTTCAGTAGTTTTGAGTCATAGTTTGTTGAGTAATTCCGAACTAGGGGTACTGATAGCTTTCTATTTGATTACAAAATGATGTGATGCTGATTTTAATCTAACTTTGACAATAACCAATACCAATTACAAGCTACAAAGACCTGACTGCACAATACACAACTCTCACCTGAGTCAACCGCACCTGAATGTCAGTTGTTGCCATTGAGAGTGTGTAAAGAATTAGCAAAGAAGCAGAGTATATAGTAATATAGTAGAATAGCAACCTAAAAGTACAGGGGAAACGGCTGAAATAGTAACCCAGAAGTACTGGACAAATAGCTACAATAGTAACAAAAGAACTGGAAAAACGGCTAAAATAGTTACCTAAAAGTTTTGGAGAAACATCTGAAATAGTAACCCAAAAGTACTAGACAAACAGCTGAAATACTTAGCTAAAAGTCATCAACAGTTGAAATGTCCATTTACAAATGGAAACGTGGCCAAGCCTAATCCAATGTAAAAAGAAAATATTGTAACAATATCCACTTTTATGTCAGTAATAGTGATGAATAACATCCAAATTAAAGTAACTTGAAATGAACACATTTGGAACAGAACAGCTCTAAAATAAAACAAGTAAGTGAACCCTGAGTTTAGATTTTCTTTTCATCAAATCGAGGTCCAAAAATGAACATTCACTAACCATCCAGTGAAAGTTGAGGTCAAGGGCAATTGGACTTGGTTGTAGAAAAACTAGAAGATGTTTTGTCCCCCTTGACCTCAACCTTCGTTGGATAACTATGAACTGGATAACTGAGAACCTTCACAGACAACATTCACTAACTAATTTTGTTTGATGGGTGAAAGTTTAGAGCAGGTGTGTTGATGCACAGCATATCCCAGTGTATGTCACCTCTTGAAGGATGACTAACTAAAGATCTTAGGAGACTGAAATATTTCTTTTTTCAGTGCAACAATTAAAAAGTGATCAAATTAAATCCAGTACAGTAGTTGATACCCGTCTGTACTGGAGTAGTTAAAAGGCTAATTTAAATAATCCATGAATGAGAATATCCATTGTCTGGCCAAGGTTGGTGGAACAGAAGCTATAAACATAGCAAGACTGTGTATTCAGTATAATATCAAGTCTGACATATTTTTGCTCTAAATCATTATTCATCATTCTGTCCTCTCGTTCCAGGTAGTTCACCCTCACCACAGGTTCAACCGAATGACCAGTAAGCAGGCTGTGTTTGTGTCACTGGTTGTCTGGCTATTGGTGATCAGTCCTCGGGTTCCCATGCTGGCTTACAACCACATCAAGTTCAGCGGCAACAACACCCAGTGCTTTTTCTTCACTTCTTACAAAGAGGCGTCGCGGGCCATCATCATCCTGGTCAGCATGCACCAGATCCTGACGGTGCTTGAGTTCATCATCCCGATGGCCATGCTGCTGTTCTGCTCCATCCGGATCTCCAGCTTCCTGAAGCAGCGCACGATGGGAAAAGCAGACAAGGTGCGAAAGGCGATGCAAGTGTGTGTCGTCATCGTCGTAGTGTTCATGGTGTGCTTCCTACCCACCACAGTGACAACCATCGGGGTGTGGGTCATCCGCTCGTACCGTCCGTGGGACTGCTCATCCTTCTATACTTTCACCCAGCTCACCATCGTGTCTTTGGGGCTGAACTTCCTAAATTCGGCCATGGACCCCATCGTCTACGTCTTCTCCAGTTCCATGTTCAGGAAGGCCCTTTGCAACTCGCTACCCCGTGCCCTTCGCTGCGGACATGATGCCGATGATGGCGAGAACACGACATCCTCATCTGGAAGTCAGTCGACCACCCAGCAGGAGCTCAAATCCCTGAGGACAGAGAGAGGAAGTGAAGCCACATAATAAGCTCTTTCTTGATTATAATGACCTGATCCAGCAACGCTGTCTGATCCTGTCCTAATTACCTTTTTATCCTGTCCTAATTACCTCTTTGTTTTGTGTTTGTTGGTTTATGCTGTTTTTAACATTAGTGATCTGTGTAAACACAGTACATTTTCAATGATTATAATAATGAAATAAAAAAACTCAGTTAAGCCAATAACTCAAACCTATGTGGTTTAACAAATTGAAGCCGGGGATTTTAATCGTATTTCTTAGTTGACCCCCTAAAATTTCCTGTCAAGTTGAGAAATTTTTAAAACTCTAATGTCTTAAAGTGTACCCAAACTCTGGTCTTTGTGGTTCATCTAGTCCTTCAAATATACAAAACATTTACATCCTGAAATATTTGGAAACTCTACTACAACTAGAAAGTTCTGTGGGTTTGAGCTGCGAGTCCAGCAGTCAGAAGTTAAAGATGGGCAGATTCACAGAGAAAATGCTGCTTGTTCAAACAAACAACAAGCAGCATTTTTAGGCTCAGTTATCACAGAAAAGCCTGAATGTCAAATTGTAATCAAAACAAATTGTCTTGCTGTAGTAAATTATACTGTAAATGCTCCTCTTCTCATGAGTTCACTGTAGATGGTGATGGATAATGTGCACCACCAAGTGGACATATCATCAACTACATCAGCTCGACTGTGATTCTTCTGTCTTACTTGGTTTCTTACATGTTAGATCAGTTTGATAATGTGCTGATGTTCGTAGACTTCAGCAGTGGCATTATAAGGATGTGACAGCAACCTTAGATCACATGGACACAGTAAGCTGGTAGAGTAATTTGTTTTTACGGTCGCTTTACATACATACAGTAAAGGTCTGCAACCCAATTCAGGTCCTGTTTCAGAAAGCAGACTTAATACACTCTGAGCGTTACCCTGAGCTCTGAGTTGACTGAGCATGAGATGGGAAACTCTGAGTTTTCGGTTCCAGAACAGCCGATCAGAATTAGTTCAGTCAACTCAGAGTATGTTGAACCTGATGGAAGCGGGTGCGTGGGGATGAAAAAAGCCTCAACAGTGGCGTTCCAATACTACGATTTACCATGGCAATGGGTAAATAAAGAGCAGCGCCTCCATTTTTATCCAGTGGAGATGAAATATGAATGGCTGCCAATGCGGACCATGACGTTTATCTTAAAAAACAGGAGTGGAGGAAAGATAAATAACTTAACAATATTTCATTTTATTCAGCATAGTCCGCTCGTTTAGCATTTACCAGATTGATAAAGTGCTGGAATTATCCAATAGCCTATAACATTTTTAAATGTATTTATAGGCTTCAGCTATAACCTGACAGGACAAAATGCTGGTAGCAATACCTGAAGATGAAAATATGGATCAAACAGATAAGACACAGGTTGCTCATGGACCTGTGATTATAAAGTCACAGTCTGGCCCAGTTAGGCTATAAATCATTATTTTGCAGTGGAAAATGTGTCTGAAGGTTCGAACTGACTGTAAAGTTGTAGACGTCTATTTTTACATTAACCATCTTGCTTATTTTGCTATCTAATTAAATGCTGTCAAAGCACATTAAGACTATATGTAGCGAATATTGAAAAACTCACTTTTAAACTACATTTATTTGTTTCAACTGCACCACAGTCATCATCTCCAACATAACTACGATAACAATGTTCCATCAGTGTGACTAATCACAATATGACCAGTTACTTCCTACAGATTCATTTGATTTTAACAGTGATTACTGCAGTAATGTAGCCCATGCTAAATATTTCAGTGAAACTGTTGCCAATCTGACGGCTGCTGTTATAAAGAAGTACAGTGTCGCCTACATATTCTGTGCTGAGGATAAATCCGTGATGTCCAGAGATAATTGTCTCCGTCCATACATTGATGACAGATTGATCATAAAAGCGGTCATGTTAAAGATCATGTTTGGGTAACGAACTAATATCCAACTGGGATTTTTATTTTTTTAAATATGTAAACTTATGCAAATGAATGCATTCCATTTGTGCTTTGAGATCAACAGTATAAATGAGGAAATTAAACGGTGGGTCAGACGGCTGTTTCAGGCTTCGCAGGAGTCAGAGAGAAATGTTGAAGTAAACCTGCTCCCGAAGAGGTTAGGTTCACAGCATAAGTTGCTGATCTAGGTTTTATCTGATCTCAGTCTCTGAAACAGAAAATCCAGTTTTCCAGCTACATTAACACATGCACACAGGCATGTGTGCTGAATGTGACATCACATGCTGACCTTCAGAGTTAGCCTCCCCATAAAGGCCCCTTTGTGTTCATAAATCGAGTCTTCAACCCCATCAGGCCCTCCTTACCTGGGCCTTCTATGTTTAAAAATCTTAGTTTACTGTTATGGAGCATGGCTCCAAGGGTTATTGACTTTATGTGAAAATCCAAGGCGTCAGTGTGTCTTGTTTTGGATGTGTAATTAATTCTGAATTATGGTCTTCACCATAACTTCCCCTCTGGCCTTACTGGATGGGTGTGTGTGTATTTGAAAAACATGAGGTGTGTGTGTTGTTGTGAAGTCTATGGTCTTTGTCTTCTTACAAAAATGTGAAGGCCGCAGCCTGAGGGAGTAATAGGGCTGAGCGAGTCAACTGCACCACAAGGTCAGTGTATCTTTATGTATGTACACTTTAAACATTATTGTAATAAACATGTTAATAATTATCCTAATCAAGCTAGTCATATAACATATTAACACATCACGGCTACGTTAAAATATTCATCACACTCCATAAGGAATAATGTCAAAACATCATAAAAATCTAACAACAGAAACAAGGTCAGTGAAACAGTTCTGAATATGAATTGTGAACAGATCAGGGGTTTGTTCAAGTGAAGCACCGAGTTTCACAGATTCGCAAGGCTATCTGAGTGAACACCTGCTAAGTGGTATATATCTATCTTACATTCAGATAATCTGAAAGTGTTTGCATGTAGCTGACTGATAAGTGGCATGCTAATGACGCTTATCAGCTTGTACAAGCAATGATGTATTGAGTTTCTATTTATGTGTATTATCTGGGTATTTGGGGACTTCACACTGGTAGACCTTGTCTTGGTTTCTGGGAAACTGTGTCCCCAGGTTTGTCACTGAAAGTATCCTGATTTTTTTTCTGTTGAGGCATTTGTTGTGGTAGATTCTGGACGGGATGAAAGTATGGTGGATAAGAGCCAGGTTACGCTTGAAAAAGACGTGTTGTCCGACCACGTCAAACAGTTTAGTTCCGAACAGCCAGACGCAAAGATGAGTGAAAAAATGGTTGTCAAAGAGAGAGGGGAGATGCAACCATTTGTAACGGTTTTGTACGCAACATCGTTACAAATTGTTTAAATTAATTAACATACAGTATCTCCTGGAAGATATTTGTAGTGTTGCACTCATTTAGTCATATGAAAAGTTAAGGAAATAACTATAGACATTCAAACATTCTCTCACCTCCGCACACCTGCTCAATTGTACCTTGTAGCTAACATTAATAAATAAGGATATGCTATCTATGAGTTGTCTTCACATTGTACACAGCCATAATGAAGAGAAGTAAGCTTTCTTTAATTCATAAAAATTAAGTAAAGAAATGCGCAGTAAAAAAAATTATCAGTATGTTTGAGATCATAGTAAGACATTTCCTTTCCAGTTCCATGTGTTTTAGCGCCTTGGTTGTTTGGCCACACAGTCGGCCATCAAAGTGAAATGATTACAGTGTGCTAAGTTTTGGTTTTACTATTTGCTCTATTCAAATTGATTCATGTAAACACCAGGTTCATTTGGAAAGCTGCTCACACAACTGTGAACAGTTGTTTACCCTGAATTTCTACAACAGAGGTGACGAGCGCAAAGTTGGCACGACCCATAGAGACACAATGGCCACATTTAAAGGAAATGTATCACGTTGAAAATAAATGTACCTTCAAAGGTCCAGGCCACTGCCACTGAACTAAGGAAAAGAGTCTCCAAGACTGTTCTCAAAGATCTATCAAAATATGTGTCAGAAGACATCAGTCATACCTACTTTGAACATGAAAAAAGAGCGGGAACTGGACATAGTGTTGTGAGGTTTTAATATTGTGTGTGTGATGTTTTAGCTCATTGTCTGACTGGTGGTGACCCGAGTTTTTCATTAAAAATACTGGAGTAAATTTCTTGTTGTTAAATACATAGATGGCAATCTGCAAAAGCCATCTGTTTCTGGTTAAACTTTATAGGCACAATACTTTATCAGTAATAACACTTCAAACTTCTCGATTATTGATGTTTCAGAAACACCATCGTCATTGGAAGGCCATGGGAAATATCAAAATGTGACTTAGAATCGCTGGGAAAGTAAATGCACTGAAACAACAACCACTGCAGTTTCAAGGTCATAACGCTGTCGATTTTGTAAAAAAAAATTGTGACGCAGAACTTATTGTCATATAAATGGAATGACCTTCCAAACACATTCAAACTTGAAAGTATCAACCTGTTGGATGAATTTAAAAACTTTAGTTTTTGAATATTTTTAGAGATGCGTGTTATGTTTGTAAGCATGTGTGTGACTGGCTGTGTTTTGTGTGTCTTGACTCTGTTGCTGTATTCAGGCCTTTATCAGATTATGACTATCTGATAAAGTAAAGGTTATAACAACACAACAATTCTGCATGTCAGTCTTTTCTGTGTGTGTGCAACCCGCCCCTCTCTTTGCTGTTCATTTAAGAAGGTGGCAGGTGGCCTGATTGCAAAGTTCCAGAGAGGAGCTTCAACACAACCTCCTGGTTACTGAAATTAAGTGCTGTTTTATTTTCAGGGACTGACGCTTACCACCTCCGCTAACTAATGTCCTGGAAAATCTGCTCTGCATCCACCTGCTGTGAGTTCTTAGAGGTAAATTACTTTTTGGTCTCTGTTGCTTCAGCTGTGTCACTTATTGCAATATATATATATATTTTAAACTAAGTAACAGATTAAGATGTAACTGTTTACATAGTTGAACCATTGAAGAGGTGGTATTCTGCTTTTTGGCTTTTTCCCTCTCCTTTATTGAGTTTTATATCTTTTTTGTCCTTTAACAGGTTTGCAAAGTGAAAAAGCCCAAAGTCCAGCCCAAAGGGAGTTCCCATCTCCCACAGAAAACTCTGCTCTGAACTGCCTGAAAACAGCTTGTTTGTAGTCCAGCCTTTACTTCCGCCTTCTTATGATGTCACAAGAAAATGTGTATCATAATGCTTGCTGAGCGACTAGTCTGACATGCCCTCAAAAACACTGGTGGAAAAACAGCGAGCTGCAGCACACAGCTCTCCTCTCCCTTCCAAACACTAGCTACCCTCCAGGCAGTCAGTGGACATAAAGTTGTTCCTGTGATGTAGAGACAGAGCTCAGTTAAAACTTTATGGATACAGATTAATAACTCACCGCTCTGAAACTCTCGCTCCAGTCCATGTTGCCAAGCCGGTCGGCAACATGTACAGCTGAACCCGAGCTGTTTACCGGCTTCTCGCTAACCCGCCCTACTCTGCTTCTGATTGGCTAGTAGTCCTTAACTAGGAACTGAGCATCTGCAACTCCCAACAAAGATCATTTAGAGACAAGATGTATCACTCCATAGCTAAAACGAAGCCTTCAACACAGGCTGAAAAGAGGAGCTGCAGCAATGTGCAGTAGGACAAAATATATGGTGTTTTTTTTAAAATGAAACCATGTAAACCTGTTCTGGTACAACCCGTAAATAAGCACAATAACAACTTATATTCTTAATATTTTACATCGGACATAAAGTAAACTTAGTAAATGTGTTTAAATGGGGCTGATGCCAGAATACATTATGAAAACTGTAAACTAATAACCGCTTAGAAAGAAAGGTTGGTACATTGATAGTGTAATTTGTAACTTTTGCAACACATTTAAACTTCCTGATAAGACATTAAAACCATTGACATGAACAAGATGTCTTTTAACTTTGTCTTTATTGTTCTTTGAGCTAAATATTAAAGTCAGCATGCTAATGTTACGCCCCTGTAAAAGGGGAAATAGAAAGTACGACACGGACACGATGTAGCCTCAGTCAAGTCCAATGTTGTAATGTATTGACCAAAAACATACCAAAATACTTTCACAGCATTTTAACAGTAGTGGCAAATAACAGTAAATTACATTTAGCTCTGTGAAGTGTTGAGAAAAATGAACAGCACAATAATAAAGAAGAAGAAATATTCTGTAATGCTAAATACTGCTACCTTAGAGTTATTAATTCAGAATACTCTTAACACTTAACCCTCAGCAGTGTTGCACTTACATATAAAGTATCCTGCCTCTTCACATTACACTCATTTTTCTTACACTGCAACAATCCCTACAATGGAAAACAAATACACAGAAAACGGCGGTGGCAGCCGTAGTGTTAGCACAGTGTGATTTTAAAAACAGAGGATGAGAGATATGGACAGAGCAGATTAAATAAAACCTTCTACACGTTATGCCTGTTAAACAGATGTATCGATAAAGTTTGTCTTTTACTCGTGAGGTTTTATTGCACATATTACATTAACGAGTAGTTCAGAGTTACCTTCATTTCACCGTCTCCACGGCCCATCTCTGCGCTGTGCTAGAGGTGACACAGAGCAGCAGAGGGTGCAGCCTGATAATGAACCGTATGTTCTTCAGCCCCGGGCCCATTTAACACCGCATTTCAGTGCCCATCTAATGTCTGATTAATCATGTAATTCGGCATATGCCTGCTCTGTTCTGTACGAGGGTTGTTACTGCTGCTCTCTGCCTCAGGCTTTCTGCGTAGGCACTTGGAAGGGCAGGGAGATCCCAGAACAGAGCCATACCGCCAAATTACAATGCCGCTGTATCAGTCTTTGAAGAAAGTTGTCCTGACTGAACTTAGTTTAGTGTGTAACTTTGCTAATATTTACTAATTAGCAGAAAACACAGGCACAGTTAAGGCTAATGTGAATTATTTCCTTTTATTTAACTTGCAAGTTATTCAAATTCATCTTTAGGCCAACATGAATGTGTGAACCAAATTTCATGGACATTTACACTTAACATTTACTTATGGGCAGAGGCTTTTATCCAAAGTGACTTACATTTGAGGAACAACATACAAGCATCAATACAGTAAGAGATCTACAAGTGACAATAGAGACTAGGAAGAGCAGCAATAAATACTAGTAGGAGCTTATAGCATGTACAGCATCAATGGGGTAAATAACTAGGGAAAGAAGTAAGAGTTAACGAACTAGTGCAATCAATACAAGTTAATTGTAAGGAGATAGAGGAAGAAAAAGAGCACAGGAAGTACATGTTAGAGGTTCGGGGTTAGAAGTGTTATAAGAGGGAAGGGAAGTTTTCTCGGAAGAGATGACTTTTCAGGAGCTTCTTGAAGTTAGTGAGGGACACCCTGCTCTGATGGCATGTGATAGCTTGTTCCACCATCATGGTGTCACAGATGGGAACAGATTGCTTTGTGTAGGGATGGCAGAGCCAGGCGGCGTTTGTTGGAGGAGCACAATGGCCCAGAAGGAACGTAAGCTTGGATTATGGAGTTTAGGTAGATGGTGCAGACCCAGTAGTCACTCTGTATGCCGCATTAGTGACTTGAATTTGATTCGGGAGGCCATGGGTAGCCAGTGGAGGTCACTGAGAAATTTAGTGACATGAGTCTGTTTGGGTTGAAATCCATCCAATATTTGAGATATTTTATTGTTGGACCAACCGGTACATTGACATTGACAATTTTATTCATGAAGTCAGTAGGAGAGAGTACTTTACATAAGGTTGTAAGTAATCACACAATATCAATATAACATAATGGAAAATTCAGTTGGAAGTCAAGAAGACTCGCTAATAAATCAGCTGATTTACACAACCTCACCAGGTGAGGGCAAACTAGGTGGCAAAGTGTCTTCACTGAAAGTGAGTTATATAACAGATTTTTTTCCCCCCATACATATTGGACTGGGAAATGGGTTAGAGGCTGTATTGTTGTACATTAATATATGTTGTTGGATTTTTACCAGCAGGCAGAAGAGTTGGAAGAGTTGACCTCAGATGACATGGCAATGGCTGCACTGGGCCGACCTTTCACCTTGGGAATGTTGTACGATGGTCAGAAAGATGAACTGATCCCAGGTAAATCTTGACATGGACTACAGGGGAATGAAATAATGACACGCACATCTATCTACATTTCTCTCTGTGGTAATACAAGGTGGATAAATAGATTTAAACGTAAATGCACTGCTTGACACTTCTTCCTAGTGGACACATATGTTATACCCCCAGTTCTTACAAGTATAAACAAACATCCAAGAGTTCATATCTAAAATGCTCATGGATGTACGTACAATTTGTCAGAACATATTTTGTCTTGTCTGCATTCAGTAGAAGTCGTAGGTTATGCAGAAATGTCTGAAGATCATTAAAGGCTTGTAATCTTGATATAGTTTGAGTTGAAGAGGAGCCCAATGCCTATAAGACTGTCATCAGTATAAAAATGGACAGTGAGACTAGGTGTTGGCGTGATAGTAGTGTTTAAGTAGAGTAAATAGAAAAGTACCCAGTACAGAGCCTTGTTTTAAGCCCTCTCAAGGTACATTGTTTTGAGGCCAGTACAGATTGCCTGTTTTCTAAACAGAAAAATAAAATGCAGTGATGTATTTATAATTTGTATGTATTTACTCAGTTTTATTTAGTCTTGTTGTAAAGCACTTTGTAACAGTCTAAGTGCAACATAAATTAAGTTTATTATCATTATTATTATTTTAGTCTCCCACATGTTTGCCAATGTTTCTTGAAAGATCCACATTAGCTCCATATTTTACTGAATACTGACAGCATTTTGCTTATTTAACACATGGTCTACAGGTTTCATGTTGTGGGATGAAAAAACTCTAGAAGAGAACACAGTTAGGAGCTCTCAGCACAGCAGTGAATTTGAATTAACCACATCTGATTCCATTGAATCCAAGTGCTCGCTGCTGGATGTTAGTGCTTCACTGAAGGCCAGTTTCCTGTGTGGACTGATTGAAGTTGGAGGATCTGCCAAGTATCTGAATGATAAGAAGAAATTCAAGAATCAAAGCAGAGTGACGTGTCAGTACAATGTTACCACTTACTTCAAACAGTTATCAATGATTGACCATTTAACCATGGACACCCAACAGATAGATGTTATTGAGAAGGGCTGTGCAACTCATGTAGTCACAGGAATCCTTTATGGGGCAAACGCTTTCTTTGTGTTTGACAGTGAGAAGTTAAACACCAGCAGCATTGAGGACATCCAGGGTAGCATGGAAGCTGTGATAAAGAAGATCCCCTCATTTTATATTGATGGGAAAACTGACATCAAGCTGAATGATGAAGAAAAAGTTCTGACTGAGAAACTCTCCTGCAAATTCTACGGAGACTTCATTCTCGAAAGCAACCCTACAACATTTGTAGATGCAGTGAAGACCTACATACAACTTCCAAAGCTGCTGGGAGAAAGTGGAGAGAACAGTGTTCCACTGAAGGTCTGGCTGATGCCACTGAAGAATTTAGTTCCCAGAGCTCCTGAGCTGATGAGATCAGTGTTGGATTAGTGTGGAAGTCTCAAGATGCTCTGGAGGACCTCAATCATCTGGAAGCAGGATGCAATGATTTGCTGGAAGACAAAGTAGTGAAAGATTTTCCACAAATTCAGGAAAAGATAAACAGTTTCCAGAACCTCTGTGTCTATTTCATATCTGCACTGGAAAAAACTATGGAGAAGGAACTTCCGTTGATCAGGGCAGGTAAAGAAGATGAGAGCAAATTAGAAAAAGTCTTTGAAGACAGAGACAATACTCCATTCAGCCATGAGAAATTAACCAAGTGGATGGACCATAAAGAGAGAGAAATCAACATCATCAGATCCTGTGTAGAGATGATGGAGGGAACAAAGATCGTCCAAAATCAGTCAGAGCTGGACAGAGAGGTTCTTGCTCCAGCTGTAGAAAATGCTCTTTGCTTTGTTTTCACCTCCATAGGTGGTGCTGACCCCTGCCTTGATAAGATGGCTAACTACTTGGATTCACTTAAGTTAGGATGTGCCATGGAAGAGCCGTGGTGCTACTCAGATGATTTTTTTACCAAAATGAGAGAAAAAGCAAAAGATTTACATGATCTTGCCAAAGCACTGAAGAACAACAGTCAATTCTGTTTCCTCATAGCAGCCATTGCAAATGAGAAATACAAAGGAGCAACCATCTACCATTACAAGGAGGGCAAACTGGTCACTGATGACTTTTCAAAGCCTGACCCCCCTCCTGTGGAGACTATCACAGACAGAAGAGATCTGCTGTGGTGTAAGTACTTTATTTTCACAGTTACAAATTATAACAAATGACTGTCCTTCAGGAACCTGATTGGCCGTAACTTTTATTCCATTTTCCATTTGTTATCTTACACTGAAATCGCTTTATGAAGAAGTTAAACGTTCTGATACACAAATGTGTTTTCAGCTTTTGGAATTTTCTCTGAAACACCAGAGAGTCACAGCTACACACTGATAGCAATAATATACTCAAGTATCTCAACATTGTACTGAAGTACAGTTCTTGAGTAAATGGTTTCTTTCCACCACTGTCGATATTAAGAACATATGAGATGAAATGTTACAAAATGAGTCTATCCTTTAAAATATGTTCATAATAATCCACAAATGTAACTTGTGAACCTGGACTGATTCTTGTAACCACGATGACGTCTCGTTCTCTCCATCAGATTCCTGTGATCTCACTCTGGACCCAGACACAGCAAACAAACACCTCACTCTGTCTGAGGGGAACAAGAAGGCAACAAATGGAGATGTGCAGTTGTATCCTGACCTCCCGCAGAGATTTGATTTACCTCAGGTTCTGTGCAGAGAGGGGCTGACTGGGCGCTGCTACTGGGAGCAGGAGTGGTATGCTTCTTTCTCTGATGGAGATGTTGCTGTTGCAGTTACCTACAAAGACCTGCCGAGGAAAGGAGAAGATCACAGGTGCGCGTTTGGACACAATAGCTTGTCCTGGAGTTTAGGCCACAGCTGGTCTCCACCAAATGCTGTTCTCACTGCATGGCACAATGATCAGTCCTGCAATCCTCCTTTTCCTACTTCTGGCTGCACCAGACTGGGAGTGTATCTGGACTGGCCTGCTGGCACTCTGTCCTACTATAATGTCTCAGCTGACACACTGAGTCACCTTCACACCTTCCGCAACAAATTCACTGAGCCAGTTTACCCAGGCTTCTATATTAAGAATGTATTCAGCAACATCTTCCTGTGTCTGTAATCTGCGCCTCATGATTCACTTCAAGTTCAGTTTGATCAGAAAATGATTGTTTCATATGTTGTTATTGTGAAGCACCATCGTGTTAGTCACATACAGTGTAGCAATGTTATATAACACTTCCTCTTTTTGAGTGCGCAAAATATCTAATCACAAAATACAACTTAAATGGAACCAAATATAGCCCTCACAATCATCCATATTATCAATTTAATCATTATTATTGTTGTTTATTATTAAATCACAAATTACTTTGGTCAGTTCAAAGATTCCTAGTCACAGACTGTGTAGTTTGTACACCGTTTTTCCTCAGCTAACTGAACATGTCTCCACCTTTCTCTTGTTCTGTCTACAGTGTAAGTCCAAGTAGGTTTATCTGTGGGTGTACAGTACTACAGGACACACCTCTGTTTTCCTTAATATTTTATTTTTAAGTGCATTTTCTCTTCTCTCCAGCAGTGTGTACTTTCCTGTATGCTAATTAATATAAAATATGATATACCACTGCAATTATCTCGGCCATCCATTTTCAACCACTGATCCTGCGTACAGGGTCGCGGGGGGCTGGAGCCAATCCTAGCTTACATCGGGCAAAAGGCGGGGTACATCCTGGACAGGTCGCCAGTCCATATATAACACATATAATATATAATATATATAATGTATATAACTGCGGACAGTTATTTACTCAAGTCATTTAAAATAAATGGACAAATCATTACTGGTGTAGATTTGTGATTTATTGACTCGTTGCTATGAGTTGTTTTTCTAATCCTAACGTTTCCTGTCTCACTTTATCTGCCAAGTTTTTACACACAAAACACATGGAAATATAGAATAAAGTATAAAAGTACCGCTAATATGACCAACTAGTCAGCTGGCAGAAAATTAATTGACAACTCGTTTGACCATTTTTCCTGTAAAACATCTGACATTTCAGCTTCTCTCATGAAGATTTGCTGCTTTTCCTCTGAATGATTATAATAACTGTTGTGTTTGTTAGTAATGTTGAGCTTTGGACTCAACAAGCGTTGTGAAAGCGTCACTTTGGGCTCTGGGTAACGGCAGAATCTTTACAAACCAAACAATCAATGGATTCATGGAGGAAATAACCAGCAGATTGATCCAGAATAAAAAGAATCAGCAGCTGCAGTCTGAAACTGAACAGTTCAGAATGAGCTGCAGCAGCAACATCCTGCTTTACATTAATGAGGAGGAAGAAGAATCTGAGGAGGGGAGATATAATAGGGACATTTTCCTGTTTTAATACTCAAATACTTTAACTGCAGTAACATTTTCAATGCAGTACTTTTACTTCTAACAGAATATTAGCGTAAGGATCTGAACACTTCCTCCACCACTGGTATTCAGCAACTTGCACAAAAACAGTTATTGTGTCTAAATGAAGGAATACAACTCACAACAGAAAAACTTTACTGCACCTTCAGTACAGAGAAAATACTACTTTCCTGCAGTAACTGAAAATAGTTGTGGAGCAAAACTTAAAAATCTTCCTCTGACATGTGACCAGCATCAGATGGTCTATGGTGCGTTCACGTTCAGTGCAGGCTGCTGTTGCTGATCCCCCTGTGCAGACTCAGAACATATCTGCAGAGCCCACAGGCCGGGATGCGCTCGCTTTCTCCTCCACATCTCAGCGTGGCTTCCCATCACTTTTACATTCAAAAACAACAAGAAATTCATCTTAAAATCTTTTTATACATAATGAAGTTATAGATAATTATAAGACATGAATGCTGACATGAATGAATCATTAATACTTGTATTGTTCTTATGTAGGCCCATGTGTAATTCTCTGAGTAGCTTATTAATAACATAAGTGTTTTTGTTCTAATATAAATACGTCACATTTTCTCAGTAGGTGGATTACAGATTATTAACATTACATTATATTGAGGCATCAGCTCTCCTCTTTTGTTAACCAGTCAGACATAGACATATTGGCCTAAAGATAAACAGATGAAAGTCATGGTTTTTGGAGGGGGTGGTGGCTGTTCCGCACTGCGGCCCTCCTCCCTCTGTCAGCAGGTTCATCTCACATCTCATCAAACCGGGAACTGACAACCCGCTCCTCGAGGAAGAGGAGGAGGAGGAGGACCAGAGCCTGTCTGCCTGCCAGCCGGGGATGATTTAATGCAGCTGTGATATTCCCATAATATCCCTGAAACACATGCAGGGTGTCACAGCGTGTCCATGGTGCTGCAATATCGGGTATTATTATATTTAGTAGTCATATTTCTTTTAGAATTGCTGCAGTTTTGTCATCACATGCCCACATATTTAGTGTTGACATGTGATTTATTTTCTTGTCTTCTGTGCAATCACAGTTACAATAATTACTCCAATACTACTACTGCTTCCTAAAAAACTCATAATAATTCTATAGGGACAAAGTGTGTTTTATATAATTTATAGCCTAGATTCAGGTTATTGTGCCTTATGATATTTGTTATCTCTATCAAATATCCATAATGTCAGTGGTAGAAACATTTACCCAAGTACTCGGTGTTTCTATTTTATGGTAATTTATGCTTTTCTTTTACAATTTTAAGGGAAACTTTTCACTTTTTATGTCACTAAATGTACTTTTATTCTGCATTTGAGTCCATGAAGTCAAACTTTGTTTAAACAAAACATCCTGTGCAGTAAAAACACTGAAATGTTTTAAATTCAAAATCCACTTTTCAGGGCAGGGTAGGTGAGAATGAGAAACTACGAAGAAACTGCCGCATAAAACAGCGGCAGGTACCGCCTGCCACCGGAAATACACATAAACGGCAAAAGGTGCCGTGGCATATCAGGAAAAATCTGTGGCATCTCAAGCTGCCACCGGAAATGCCACTGGTAGCTGCTATTTGAGTTAGCTGTCTGTCAGAAGAAGACTGATAAACTCTGTGCTTAACTGAGAGAAGTTCACCTCCGTGTTATACCTTTTCCTTTTGCTGCCGCCAAAGAATCAGCTGTGCCGTTGAAACTACCGGCATCGTCAGAACCAAGCCGAGAGAAAACTCTGCTGGATTTCCTAAAAGTACTGACGCATCTATTCGCTACCGAAGCAACACGTAAGAGGCTTTAGTCTGTCTGGGCAGCAGACAGTTCTTTAACTTTGTTATTGTAACTTACTTGTATAAGCTTCATGTGGTGAATTTCTGTTCCAAGGGATATTTAAAGGCCGCCGTGTCTTGTTTAATTGCTGTGTGAGAACGTATCAGTATTTTCATCAAGTCAAGGAACATGGTTGGTGAATGCAAGTTCACTACCGTCCCTCTCATTCATAAAGTTGTAGCTGAGTGTTTTCAACAGTAATTAGGATTTTTGGTGTTTGCTTCTGTTGACTGAGAACAGATATAATTGCACATTCTATCTAATCCAAAGCAGCAACCGCTGCTGAATGAACGTTCACTGCTGGTGGCTGTAAGATAGTTTGTGGTATATTGTATGTATATAGCTTTCCTCTGTGCCTTTCTCTCCTCCTTCTGCTTACTAACCCTACATGCACACACCATGTGACCTCTGAAGCTAACCAGACCTGCGACCCACAGCAGGCTAGCTAATTATTTTTAGTTCAGGAGACAGTGGTTTTCCGCCATCTTGATCTTGAAATCACATGGTTTGAACCGCCATCTTGATTCCAAAATCAGCTGGCCTCCAGCCAATTCTGAACCGGCTCTGTGACCATCCACAAGGTCAAATCCACCCCCCTCTCTTAGTCTCTCCCCCTCCTTTGTCTCTCTCACACACACACACACACACACATCCACACACACATACACACACTTGCTGGATTTTTGTATGTTTTTGTGTGATTTGTTTTATTGGCTTTATTTCATTTTGCTTAGAATAGTTGTCTAATCACTTAATAGTGATTTAAGTGTTGTTGATCATTGATGCTTGAGTTGAATAAATCTTATTATAATTTTACAAAGTCGTTGCCTGTGATTATTTGTGTATAATGTTGTAGTAAGAGTTGGCTGCCACGGCCAGTGTACAGACTCACCCTTCTGTTTGCCATCTATAGGTGGATAAACCCTCTTTTAGACTGATCATATTTGTCTCAAATTTGGTTATTGGTCCCTGATTCCAGGGTGGTGCCCTGTATTTATTTATTATAATTAAAAATTTGGAATATTATGGGTTTTATTAATATTTCTAGAATATCTTTGATATTCAGCTAATAACCAAACCTGACCATATGTTGAAAAACACTTTTATAACGTGTTTTCTCCTTTTTGCTTCAGTGCCTGGGATTCTTGTCTGCCACACCAAGCCGCCAGCAACAAGACCTTTTTGTTCAGCCACGCTCTCACCAACTCCGTTAACCAGCTCCCAACTACAACTCCACTAACACCCTCTGTGTAATCAGTATATTCCTTTTGTGAGCTTCAACCTACAGTCTCGGTCTGCTCTTGAGTCCGAACCCACATTAAACATAACAGAACAATCTGGCCAGAGATGAACTCAGCAGACACACACACGTTCTGCCCAGCCCTCGCCACTCGCCACGTTTTGGTAGGGAGCCACGAACAAGCCATTCAAGAGATACTTGCTCAACTAGCTTCCAGTGGAGCTCAACTCAGCGGGAGGTTGGATCAAATTGCCAGCAACCTCTCCTCTACTGTAGCTGCAAGTCAGGCTACCAGTCCTGCTACCTTGGCTACCAACTAAGCTTCCCCCTTAGTTTCCAGCCATCCTTTGTTAGCCTGTGAACCCTTTTCCCTCTTAGGGCCCAATTTACTAAGATCCTGAATAAAGAGTACTAAATTGCGTGTGTATTCTAAAATATTGCACATGTAATTGTAGTACCTCTTATGGGTGATTTACTAAGAGTTATTGCGTAGATGACAACAGGAGCAAACACAATGAAGGTTTTTAGTATTTAAATGAGGGTTTTGCGTGTTTTAATGGTTTCTGCCATGGAGAGTCAGGAGGGAAAGCAGCCACAGCGTAAAAACCTTGGTTTGTTTCATTCAGTGCGTCCCGAGTATGTGGAAATCGTTATGTTCCTGCCCAGCCTGCCTGAGATTACACAGACAGCACACCCGAAAAACTGCTCTGGGAAACCCCAGCAGAAACAGACGCGAGGAAATGCCAGCAGATCGTGTTTCATCCAGCCAGAGGGAACGATCACCGACCGTCCGCACCGTCCCGGGCCCGGTACGCCTCATTCCCTCTCCGATACCTACAATGGGTTGTGTCGCTATTACGACCGGCACGCTGTGAACAGTTGGTGATCGTTCCCGCTGGATGAATTTTATGCGTGATCAATGCACTACTGCAGCTGGGGGCTCTCCGCAGTGCCACGCAACTTTCTAAATTCTTCCATCTCAGGTCGAAACGAAATTTGCTTTATTGGCAGGAATGTTAATACAACAGTATCGCCAAAGCTTAAGGAAAATACAAAAATATTCTATTCATATAGTTGATTGAATAAATAAAATTAAATAATTGTATTTCAAATACATTGGATATAGAATAATATTATCTAGTATTGTTCATTTCTCTACGTTTTCTTTCATTACGGCTGTGTCTCCTTCTCACAACGATACCAGCAGCCATCTCTGCGCAACACTTGGTGGTTTGCACCTTCCTTTCAAACGTCTTAAATACAGATGCTGCTGCACTCACATGAAATTGTGTTTAGGCTTGTTAGATCATTGCGTGATCAGATTGCGTGTAGTAAATAAATGTATTTTCATGTTACCCTCCTATTACTTTGCACAATAAAACTGAAATGCTCTAAACTGCAAAAGTACTAAACCGGTGCTATCTTGCACTTTTGAAAGATGTCATTCTGCGTGCACACCGGTAGTACCATCAGATCTCTTGAAAACTTCTGAAAATACTTCCTCTTGTAACACCTCTTACTCCTAACCTCTAACATGCATTTCCTGTGCTCTTCTTCTTCTATCTCCTACAATGATCTTGTATTGATTGCACTTTTTTGTTAACTCTCACTTCTTTCCCCTAGGTATCTACCCCATTGATGCGATATGTGCTATTAGCTCTTACTAGTATTTATTAGTGCTCTTACTAATATGTATTGTCATTTGTAGATCTCATGCTGCATTTGATGCTTTGTTGATGCTTGTATGTTGTTTCTCAAATGTAAGTTGCTTTGGATAAAAGCGTCTGCCAAATGAGTAAATGAAAATGTAGTAGATCTGCTTACGTGTTAATTTGCTGGTGATATCAAGTTTGCACATGTTTTTAGTCACGCAAACCTTTAGTAAATCAGGCCCTTAGGTACTTGTGGTAGATTCCTCCTCCAGTGTTCCCTTGTATTCCAGCAGCTGCAGCCAGCCACCTACGCCACAGATAAATCTCACGTCTCTTTTATAATTAGTTTAGTTTTGACCACCCAGTACAGGGAAGAGAGGCAGGAGGCAGACTTTTCACTCTTTGTCAGGGCTCAGGCTCAGGAGCTAAGTTTGCAAAAGGGAGACCGCTTTACAAGCAGTCTTTATCCGTGGTCTTTCTGAAGAGGTCAAGGATAGGTTAGCGATGAGAGGTGAGACCACTAGTCTAAACTCACTAATTTCTCTTGCCATCTGCCTAGATAATCGCCTTAGGGAGCGAAATAGGGAGATAAATAGAACTCATATCATCCACCCCACCAACTAATTATTTCATCAGATTTAGAGAGTCAGCACCTGCAAGGACATTTTAGCCCACCTCCACCGGTCCCTGTAGCTTTCCAGATGATTTCTTTATTGTTTTATATTGATGAACTATGAGTGTTTTCTTTAACGATTTACTTTGATGAATAGAGAGGCTGCTGTCAGTCATTTAAATGTTTCCATCCGTGCAGTAAAGTCACAGCAAATGTCGTGGGACAAAAACGGATACCCCTGCAGGAATAAACTTGACAGGACAGAGAGAGAAAACTCTGCAGAGGAAACAAAATTTTACATTTAGCTTCAATAATCCATGCACTGTCACGATCCTGTCCTGAACTTGTCTGTGTTATATTATTTTGGCCATGCCTTCTCTGTGTTTTGGTATCTCTGTGTCTGGGATTCAGTCCTGTCGGTCTGTGGTCTTGTATCCAGTCTTCTGCTTGTTCTGTGTGGTAGTTCTGTTCCTGTCCCTCATGTGTTTGATCTCTGCCATCATGCTTGTTAGGTGTCAATTTATGTTCTCCGCCAGTTTCATTAATTAATCTGATTTTGATCATTTTGCTTAAATCTCTGTGTAGCCTTCATTATTGCATTCATCCGCATCCTTAAGTTACTTCTCATCTGCCTTGTCTCGTATCCTAGTTCCAAGTTTGGTGTCTTAGTTTTTAGTCCTGTACCTTAGTTCATGTCTGAAGTGTTTACTCCTGGTCTGTGTACTTCTGTGTTGTTTTGCCCATGTCTGCTCTGAGTTTTGTTTTATCTTTGCTTCAGTCTTTGTTCCTTGTTATTAGTGTATTCATATTCTGTCTGGATTAGTTTGTTGTTTTTATTATTCTGATCTGTTACTTCTTACTTTGATATGTTTAGTGTTCAGTACTTGTGTTATGCCTGCTCACCTAATAAGTAATCTGCCTGCCATCCAGCCTCTCTGTTTTCCCCTTCTGTCTCTCTGCCTCATTAACCCAGATCCAAGTCACCTGTGTTGCTCCCGTCCTGCTCGTTAGTCCCTGTGTATAAATGTTTGGTGTTTCTGTTCTTTCCCTGTCCGGTCATTGTCATGTTTCCCTGCCTTCTGGATTATTTACCCTTCTTGGATTTTTTTCTGTTTTTTTTCTGAACTGTACCAGTCAGCCTACGTGTCCTGCATTTGGGTCCACCAACCTGCCTCGCCACACAGACCTGTGACATGTATACCCAGACGGAGCTCAGGGTTGATCAGGACGACGGCTGCTTTACTCCAAACAGTCTTACTGTATGAATCTGGACTGTGTGTGAGACCTTTTTAGATGTGTAGAAGAACACAGAACATGAATTAACATTAGATCCTGACCAATCCTGTCGGCGTGTCGGGTGATTTAATTATTAATTTATGTTGCTGTTGCTCGTGCGTCAATGCGCACAGCGTCTCTAGGGAGACACTTCGCCCAGCCGCTATTTAATGTTCATTTTTATGATCCTGCTGCCCATCCACACATCATATCAACAAAATCAGTGATATCAAAGTGAAATGACATTAAGGAATGTGGTTAGAACATGAGGCGCTACACAAACGGTAAAGGGATGAACATTCAATCACGCATTTGATCATTTTAAATAGGCTTAACTGATACAACTTGTGAATACAAGAGGAACACTGCAGAGTACTGCTCCGGCCATGGGTTGGTCCAGCTGCATGTCACGCCTCTTTTAAACGTCACAGCAATTGACAAGACTTCCGTAAAGGATACACCAGTGTATCCTCGCTTAGAGCTCCTCCAGCAAGCCTCCTCAATCCTTGCTCCTCCAGGCGCATTTTAGGAATTGAGATGTCCTTCAAGAAGGAGCGTTGAGATCGATTTCCGTGTCACAAGCTCGAGGAGGCGAGGAGGCACAAATTTGGGAAATGAGAAAGGCCCTCAGTTTCAGCCCAGGCTTCATCAGCTTTGTATAGTCCAAGTCCATCAAGTACAAGATTAAATCAATTCTCAAGGTAATCCACCTGATCATAGTGTCTATCTACAACATTTTCAGATTTCAATTAATTTAATTCCTTGGACATTGTCTTACTCACTTTGTTGGGCCTTATCAATATCATTTTGTGAGTAATTCAGACTCACTTTGACTTCTTGTAACTCACCCAACACGGAGTCCACTCTTTTTTTTGCTGAATCTCCTGACTCGTCAACAAATCCTCATAAAAGCTCTTCTGCTGGTCCAGCAATTCCTTCAATGTCCATTGTCACAGATTCAGGATCATCATTCAGAGTTGCTTTGTTTGCATTTCTACTGCAACCAGCCATGGTTGAGGTGTCGGCCGAAACCAATTTGGCCTCAAACACAACCATGCATGTGAAGACATTATCTAATTACCTATGCTTCATTGTACTTTTCAGAACGGATTAGCTGTCAGACTTGTAATACTTCGTTCCTTAGCAGTCTTTCTCATCCTCTTTATGTGAGAGAACAAAGTTTATGCCAAACACTTGTACTACTTAAGAGTGTAAATTAGGTATTGAAGGCTGAGTCACTTAACTTGACATCTCTCAGCAGGTTGGAGAAATGTCTTCAGATACCATGGAATGTGCTGCCCCAGTTCTACAGTTCACCCTAAAAACTCATTCTTCAGTCATACTTTAAGGTTATTCAGAAAACGAATCAGGTAACATCAGTGATGTGAGTGCGAACAAACCAGGAGACCAAGGCAGACTGGACTGACCTGCTTTATAAGCCTCACCTCCAATTTATGGGTGAGACGTTGAGGGACTGACGCCTCAGTGTTCGAGGCTCGCTCACCGCTGTGATCCATAAGAACCTGATGCCTGGCAGCACTCTCTTCTTGCTGAGTAGGCTGTTGATTCTCGCTTCCAAACAGGGTGTGCATGACAGACGTGTTAATAGGTCCGGGCCTGGGGCTGCTGTGTGAATTGACAAAGCTTTGGTGTAAAAGTACTATAGTCAGGAAATCACTGTTGGACAGTGGATTTCCTTTAGGTCTGGGACCTTACTGGTGCACAGTGTTTTCTTTTAGGTCTGGGACCCTTTATAAAGAGAGAGGAGTGTGAGTCACAGGCCTCACTACAAAATTTAAGTAAAGAGGGTTTTTACTTACTTTGTATTCTAAGGGAATACAAAGTAAATCACACAGTATTGTTGAATGTTGAATGTTTACTGCAGATGTATGACCATATTGCAAATGGCGGGAAATATGAGTGAGATCTGAAACAAAAACAAAAAAAACAATGTGTGTGAATGTTGAACAAAGGCTTTTGTAAAACAGAATAACTTTTTCAGTATAAAAGCTTTTCCATGGTATAGAATATAGAGTTGTTAGAGAAAAACTCAAAATTACAGATCTGTTGACAATCTTTTCCCAAGCAGACGGCTTCAAGGTCCTTATAAGTGTAAAACAAAACAAACCTCCCAAATTTAAAACAGAAGGAGATTTTGAGCAAATTAATTCTAAAGTTAAATACTTAAAGAGAAGAGAGACATTTTTACTACAGCTGGGTATCCAAAGAAGGTTAAAATCAAGGGCAACTGGACTTGGTTGAAGATACTGGAAGACGTTTCGTCCCTCATCCAAAGGACTTCTTCAGTTCAGGATCGTAGATACCGCTGGTTTGTTAGTGTTCCTTGTTGCTGTGACGACAGTCGTTATGATCGTTAGGACTACCCGAGGCCAAGACTGAACGACCATCGTTGGTATCTTCACCTGAGGCCAATAGGTTACGTTTGTTGAGTTTCCTGGGAAGTGATGAAAGGACAGCATTGTAAGTGGGGGATAAGTGGTGGCGTAGACCCCCTCCTCTGTTCAATGACGGCTTCTCGACCCTGGTGTAGATGCTTCCTTGACACCTCTTTCAAATCATCCATCTTCTCTGTCTAAGGGTTAGGGTTAGTGTCCTCTGTCCTTCAGATGTAAGTCGACTGCAGAGTCTTGACCTGAGGAGTTGGCCCTTCTGTGTTGAGCCATGCGTTTGTGTAGTGGTTGTTTAGTCTCCCCAATATACAGGTCTGTGCATTCCTCACTGCATTGGACCGCATACACTAGATTGCTTTTCTTGTGTTTGGGTGTGAGGTCTTTGGGGTGGACCAGCATCTGTCTTAGTGTGTTCTTGGGTTTAAAAAACACAGGGATGTTCTGTTTGTTGAAAATCCTCCTGAGTTTCTCTGATACTCCAGACACGTATGGAATCACAATGTTGTTGCGTTTGACCTTCTTTTCCTCCTCCCCTGTAGT